>NW_008628802.1:78760-79010 GCF_000691845.1 Merops nubicus
ACAATTCAGGAATGCATGGCTCAGGATCAAAGGCAGAAAGGACAAAGTCTTCCTTGGATGCCATCCATTGAAGAAAAAGAACTGACCGAAGAAGGCCCATCTCTCAAGCCTGTCAAGGTCGCTCTGGGTGGCATCTCTTCTCTCTATCATGTGAAATGCTGAGGTTTGAAACCTGAGCCCTGAATTAAGGTTGACATATGGGTGATTCCCACAGCCCTTCATAAAGAGGTGGTGAGTTTGCCTTATAGAT
>NW_008628802.1:79366-113766 GCF_000691845.1 Merops nubicus
GGGGGTGGTGTCATTTATGTACCAGCTGATTGATCTGTTTGTACCCCCAGTGATCATTCATGCAATGTCCTTTTTGTTTACAATACAGTCTGCGTATTGGTTCATCTTCCTGCTGGCTGTATCATTCTTGTTGGGCCTTGTCATTGGCAGAACAGGGTGTCAACCTCACTGTTTGCACAGAGACATTTAAGTTGGGTCTCCAATGAAGCTGACTTCCTTCTCACTTTTTAAGAAAAGAAATCTACTGAACCCCAGAGATCGAAATTTTACCTCTTCAGGCCTCTACAGAATGAGAAGCCTACAGTAAAAATTGAAATGGAAATGAAACCAAGAAGATAAAACTCTATTAATTATTATTACTATTATAAGGAAATCAAAACAACTCTTCCTTTTTTTCCTTTATTCTTTTTCCCTAGACAACATCATTTGTAATTAACTACATGGCTTATTTCAAAGATTAGTAACTTATGACTGCAGCTCTAAAGAGACCTAACAATGTAATTGCTTTAAATGTGAAGGCTACATTGGCAAACCATGAATGTGTTTTATTAAGCCTTGATAAATTTCCATTAGTTCTCAGAGCTATAGATTTCACTCAACTTAAAATGAAAAATCATTACACTTTGAAAAAAAAGCAAACAACATTTTGTTGCTTAAATATGTAATTAATATGTGATTCAAAATTCCTTGAATCAATCAGCCAAAGGTGAGAGTGTTATTGAGGAGTGATCTGAAGGCATATCAACATCTGTCTGAATACTGTGCTTTTGCAAATAACAATAAAAAACACATCCAAGTGATCTAAGCAACAAGTACAAGCACAAAAAGCATTGAATTTATCCTGCTGTCATTGCTATCTATAAAATATTACAGACTATTTGATCCTGATCCTGAATGGTGGCACAAATACATATTGTGATTCTTAGATAGTTATAATTCACTTTTATTTCACAAATACATATTCATATCACTGAACTTCAATGTCCTAGGGCTTAGAAGGAAAACTGCTGCCATTAGAGTGTGGAAGTGAGAATGCCAAGTGATTAGTGTCAACCATTCAATAGTATCATTGAACGACAGTTAACTGGATGCAGCACAAAGTAAATATTTATTAAAGTAGGTTTTTTAAATTAACTTCTGTGTTTAATGAATCACACAATCAAAGAATCGTCAAAGTTGGAAAAGACCTCTAAGATCATCAAGTTCAACCATCAACCTAACACTACCATGACCACTAAACCATGCCCTGAACTACCACATCCACAAGTTTTTTGAACATCTTCAGGGTTGGTGACACCACCACCTCCCTGGGTAATCTATTCCAATGCTTCATCACTCTTTCAGAAAAGAAATTCTTCCTAACATTCAATTTAAACCCCACTGGCACAACTGAAGCCCATTTCCTCTTGTCCAGTCAGTATTCACCTGAGAGAAGAGACCAACATCCACTTCACTACAACCTCCTTTCAGGTAGTTGTAGAGAGCAATAAAGTCTTCCCTCAGTGTCCTCCAGCCTGAACAACCCTGGTTCCCTCAGCTGGTCTTCATAAGGCATGTTTTCCAGACCTCTCACCAGCCTCCTTGCCCTTCTCTGAAGCTGCTCCTGCCTGTCAATGTCCTTCTTATACTGTGGTGTCCAAAACTGAACCCAGTACTCAAGCTGTGGCCTCACCAGTGCCAAGTACAGGGACAGGATAACTTCCCTGTTCCTGCTGGACACACTGTTGAGTTACATGAGTTGCATGTAGATCTTTTTTTTTAGTCTTTTGGAAATAGATTAAAGTTTTGTCTGAAAAATAAAATTCTGTAACAACGGGTAAGACATAGCAAAGACAGGGCTTTTAGGCTGTGTTAAACATTCTCAGTATGACCCTGGTTTTATGCACAATCTTTGAGAGAGACTTCGAAATTCAAACTCCAGGTCTCTCAAAAATAAGTTTTGATTATGCTGTGAATTGTTAATTGTATTATCATTTCAGACAAGACTGCCACTGCCATCGTATTTAGTACACTGTACCTAGATTAGTTAAGGGATATTTATTCCAAATTCTGAAAGAAAATCTCTGGGGTTTTTGGGAAAAGAGGAGAAAGAAGTTATGGAGACAGGACACCTGAGTTAAGTTTCAATGTCTGGGTCCTCAGGCTGCAGCACAGACCTTCCATCTTTGGACTTACAAGACTACAGTGGCTCCAAACTGAACTCCTCAGATTCAGAATTGTTTTGAGAGCTGGGGAAACTTGTGAATATTTCAAAAGCCTAAGTCTGCATATTTGCCAGAAAACAAAGTAATACGTATATCTCCAAGGATTTAAATACAAGCGTAGCTATAAAATTAAGACATATTTTACATAATGTGGGATACAGCAGAGAGTTCTTGTATGGGGTTGTTCAAAAGTAATCTGTCAAATTGAGATTTACTGTAAAAATCCATTTGTTGCAATTGATTTCCAAAATATGGTAATTACAGAAGGCAGTGTGCCTATAATGAACAATTAATCCTATAAGAATACATTTTGTTAGCACCTAACAAAATAGAGACTATACTGAATTTGAATATTTTGAATAGAAATACATAAAAATATCATATCACCAACAGACATGAGAAATTAAAATCTTGCAGGATGTCTTGGGGATGTTTTAACATCAACATTTCATTACATTTTCATCTATTACTTTTGCCTCTGCCATTGTGACCTCTGGCCAGCTAGAATGTAATGACAGAGCTCTAAGAAAGCAAATAAAAGAGCAAGTGAAAACACTTTTGGTAGTTGATTTTGGAAATATTACTACTTGTTTCATTACAGAGACAGCTCTCAGATATATGAGAAGCTCAGCTTTTAAAAAAAAAAAAAAGATTTCTTCACCTTCTGACTGTAAAGAAAAAAAAGCTTTAAAAGTGTTTGCAAAGTAGCATAAAGATTCCAACTTAAGAAACAAACGAACAAAATGTGCTCCTTCTCAGATAAACTTCATTATATCTTTATTATAATGTATTTATGCAATGCTTATCTTCTCATCATAGTTCATTACATATTTATTATAATCTTCATCATTTGGGAAAGGAGAGCCAAGCAATGGTTGGTTTAAACCAAAAGACTGTAGATTTAGAATAGATATTAGAAAGAAATTAATTACTGTGAGGATGATGAGACATTGGATCAGATTGTACTGAGACTCTGTGGATATCCTCTCCCTGGAAGTGTTCTGGGCCAGACTGGATGGAGCTTTGAACCTGATCTAGTAGAAGATGTCCCTGCCCATGGCAAGGGGCTTGGAACTAGGTATTTTTTAAGGTCCCTTCTAACCCTAACCATTCTGTAATTCTAAGTGTAATTTCCAGGTGTAAGTCACAACACATGAGACTTCAAAGAACTTGAAGAACTTGACTTCATGACTTCAAGGACCCAGAGAAGCAGGCACTCACAATCAGACTTAATAAGAGAGGGGGGAAAAAAAAGGGAAAAAAAAAAAAAAAGAGGAAAACACCCAAACCGTCACGAATTTTAGTTTAGTTTTTCAAACATGATACCATAAGTAGATCATACAGGAAGGTTAATTGCACAAGGTATTAAATCATTGTCTTGCTGCATTCTACTCTGGGAAGAAGTTCACATGTATAGGAAGGGCTGGGATTTGCTGAGATCACCAACTTGTTTTGAAACCTCAGTTCCCCACTAAAATATCTTAGAGAAGGAAAGATGTCTGGACATTGTGTTTGTTACATATAGGGGTTGCATGGCAATGTTATCCTCATGCAAATGGAAAAAAAATCTACTCTTTTATCAGCACTTGCTGATCTCTACAGCATATGAAAAGTATATATTACAGAGATATAAATATATCCAGTCTTTACAGGGTAAAATATAGACAATAATGTATAGTGTAAAAATAATAACCGATGTGTGTTCATATGTCCTTCATCAAGATTATAAATTTATAAAGCTTATACATTAATTTTTTTAAAAAATCTTTAATCTTCCCATATTAATCTTACTGCTAAATTAAATAAACAATATATTTCCCTGTCACACCCACAGAATTCATCTTTATGTGAAATCATCCTCTCTTCTCTCAGTTTCAGTTACACATTTAATTTTTCTTAGCTACTCTAAGAAATCTTCAGGGGGAAGACACTTATTTCCCTGAAAAGGGAGAAATACATTTATTTTGTTTTGGACAGGTTTCTCTCACTTGATGTTGACAAACTGAATTTTTTTCTGTGGTATTTTTTGTTGGAATCTGTGTGAACTATTTTTAAAAATGCAATTTACTGTAGTCTCTTCAAATAAGCACTGCAAATATGCTAATGAGTTCTCAGCCTGCATTTTGCATAAACAACTCATACTGTATGCATTTTATATTTATATTTTTATTCCTAATCATAGAATCACTCAGCTGATATGACTGGAAAAGACCTCTTGGGTTATCTGTTTCAATCTTTTTGCACATAACAGATTTTTTCTCACTGCTTGTCTGTCTCTTGGAGGCATATATGTGCAAGAACACAAACACATGCACAAATTTATACACAAGTTTATATATTCCTAAAATATAATGTAATCCTCTGTTCAGTAATTGCAGCAACTTTACTTTGACTTTCTTTTTGGGCATCATTTAATTGCTTAATTTTTCTTAATGCCAAAAGAATACCCCAGTCAGATGTAGGGGTTTTTTTTGTTTTGTTTTTTTTTGTTTTTTTTTCTGTTTCAAGCCAAACAAAATTCTTTTGTATACTGTACATGTTCTACCACTCTTCTTTGAAAACAGGATTCTGAGATACTGTTTCATTCTGTTTCTTATCTTGCATACAGAAACATGAGTTTCCTTTCATTCTTTCTCATCTTCATATACTAATGTCCTTTAATCATCTGGCAGGAAAATTGGACTGCGTGTAGAAATTAGATAGAACTTGCAACCTATCTGAGATCAGCCTGTTCATGCAATTACTGAGCTACTCTGAGAAGAATCAAGTCAGATTTTCAGTTGTAAACCTGAAGTCTCATGACAGAAATGGCTGCCTCACAAATTCATGGATAAAGGTACCACTAATGTCTTTGGTAGACAATTAAAGTAGTGTGAAAGAGGTTTGTAAGTTCTTCCATTATCATGAATGTCCAAAATTCTTATTACAGATTATGTTATAGACTTCTAATATGGAGACCGGTCTGAAGGGTGTTTTCTAGACACTCTTATGTGAACAACTAGGAAAAAAAAAAAAACCAAACAAAACCCTACAATTTTTGTATGACAAAAGAAACCATAAAATTAAGAATCTTTTAAAGAATGTGATTGTGGGTGGCCATTCAAGTGCTTGGTCCTCTCATTCCATGACCCCTGCTCTCTACACATTTCAGATGCTAATGACTGTAAGTAATAAAACTACTTAACAAGTGTAATTTTCTGGTACTGTCTTGGAAGAGAATGGTAACCTGTTCTATTACTCCTTCACTGAAATGAAGTTTTTTTCTCAGCTATAGTATAAAGCAGCTTCCAAAAAGAAAAGATTATTAGAAGAATATTCTTTTAATAATAACAGTAATCACAAATGACTGGACTCAATGAATCTACTACTCACAGTTCAGGAGATTTATTACTCTCTTGCATTGTCAGTACTTTCTCTGAGTCTTTGATAAGATAGGAACTCTCTTTAAAAAGGAAGCATTTAATACATTATCCAAATAGAGGGTATCATAAAGCAGCTGACTTAAAATTGTAATACAGGTGTTTCCTAAATTCAGAAGTTTTTATTTCTATGTTAAATATTCTAGTCATATAAGTGTTTGAAACTTCCACCCCTTCCACCCCCACCCCTTCTGAAAGTAAATGTTGGAAATAATGAAAGTTATATTCTTGGTAACCATATCATCCTCTATCAGGACGACATGGCAGTCAAGACTGATTGTTCAACTCTAAAAGTAATTCAGTATTTAACATAACACAAGTCTACTTTGAGAAGCTAATTTCCCTCTTTCATTGGTTTGTTCTTTAGCCTCAAGCTTGATGCCAAAGTTATCACATGAAATGACAGAATTACAGAACCACAGAATGACTGAAGTTGGAAAAGACCTCTGGAGGTGATCTAATCCAATACCCTGCACAAGCAGGGTGTACTAGAATTAGTTGGCCAGGGCCATGTATAGGTGGTTTTTGATTAACTCCAAGGCTGGAGACTCCACATGTTCCCTGGATGACCCATTCCACTGCTCAGTCACTCTCACAATAAGAAAGTGACACAGTAAGAGGCAAGGAGCATATATATGATCCTGTGTTTCAGGTGCTGTTCCTTAACTCTAGTATTGTCACTGGGTACCAATGAAAAAGTCTGTCTTTCTCTTCTATGAACTCTTCCTTCAGGTATTTGTAAACATTGATGAGAACCCCTGGATCCTCAACTCTCTCAGCCTTTTCTTATGTAAGAGGTATTCCAGTCATTTAATATTTTTAGTGGCCCTTTGCTACACCTACTAGGGTAGCTCAATATCTCAGCCAACAACTGAACCAAGTACTCCAGCTGGGGTCTTGGCAATACTGAAAGGAAGGACCACCTCCATCAACCTGCTGACAATGCTGTTTCTAAAGCAGAATTAAACTCCTTCATTGTTGCATAACAAAACAAAAATCATTCAGATGGCAAAGGGCACCCTCAGAGTGCATTTTTCTTTTCCTGTGTGTTTTCTTTTAGTTCAAAATACAACATTTGATCAAACTTCAAAAAGATGTTTTACTTCTCACTTTCATCATTTATTTTTACCTATGATCAAATGAGCTACTCATACAGTTTCGGGATCCTTCTGGTAAAACAGACCATTTTTTCTTTTTTGTGTATTAGGAAAAAAAAGTGTTGTCACAAAATATTACCTCAAGCAGCAAAATAGGAAGACTAAAATTTTTCAGATAACAAAGAAATGGTGAAATGTGAAAATAATACATTCTTTTCCATGTCCAGCAGGAAGTATTGTCTAACAGTTACAGATGTATTCTGTTCACTACCACAAAATTTTCCGTTTTCATACCAGACTCCAGCCTCTGGTTGTGGTTTAGTCTGCAATTATTCTCTTAGCTCTTTATCATGTTTGTGCAGCTCATAGTTTTTGCTTTTGAACTCTCTCTCTTCCCTCTCACCCCTGTATGCAGCTGTCCTATCTGGTTGTTCCTATTATTCACTGTGTTTACTACTTCTTCCTCAGCTTCTCTCTTCTTTCTGTTCTTATTTTGTAGCTTTTCTTAAATACGATCTCTTCTTTCTTGTTCAGTTGAACAGGTGGAACAGTTACATGAGGAAGTCTCTCCAGCGTAGCATGGGACTGGGAAACAGTCGTATACACTGAAAGCACAACAGGTTTTGGGAATCTCAGTTTGGTAATGACTTATGTACACTAAACACTTGAAGGGACAAAGTGCGTTTAGCAACAACCAAGTCTTTTGCAAAGCAGTGAGAAAAAAAATCAGACTCTACTCAACATATACAAACCAAGTTTGAAGAAGTACATGGCACTTTTGCTAAAGACTGTAAAACTTGATAACCCATTTAACACCTGTTTAATCATTTCCTCCTTCTGTAATTACATATTGCCAAATGCACTGGTTCTTCCCAAAAACTCTGAGTTTTATCTGCAGTTTGAGCAAAATATCACCTTCTCAGCAACAGCTGATTAAATCTTATTAGAAAATGTGAAGTTCAGCTGTTGCTCCTTGCATATATTTGGCTTTCTTTCTGGTTTTGCTCCCAAATGATTTAAATATAACAAATTCACCATACAAAACTTAGCTGTGTAACAGGAAACAGTAAACACCTGTAACTCATGATTTCTGTCGGTGTTGTTTGTAAAAGCTTTTAAGTTATTATTTAAATATTATTTTAATTATTATATATAACATTTTATCTTATACTTTTAATGCAATTATCTAGAGACTGACACTTCCATTTTACAATGATTTCTTAACCTTCATTTTTTTTTCCCCATCAAAGCAAATAACATATCTTTTTGAAAGTATTTAAAAGATACAATGTCTTGCTTCTTTCTTAATTTGATGTGGAGCTTTCAATTTAAGAAGAATTAAAAAAAAAAAAAAAAAAACAATTAAAAATGTTTTGTATGGTGCTCAGTAGTCACCCCTGATGAGAAATAAATTCACACTTTTCAATATTTTGAGGAATACACTGGTCCAGGATAGAGGAAATATGAATTCAAGTCTCTGATCTTATTGTGTCAGAAGGATCTGACTCAGAAGCTCTTCACCACAGAAAAAGTGACATTTGAGTTGCTCCATAATCAGGATGAATGCTTTGGTCAGTTGTGTAATGAGGCATGGCAATCTCTCTCTTATGCAACAGAAATTTCTAAAAATCAATAAGATCTTAGAAAATAATAGGATTCTGACTTGATTATAAATGCTTTCATTTTTTTCTTTTATTTTTTTTGTATGTTTAGATCATGGAGGACACAGTTCAGTTTCTCTCAGAACACCACAGAAAAACATCCCTCTCTCACAGTCATGTTCATTTCTGAGTGAACAAAAGGAAGATTTATTTGAGTTCCAAAGAAAAGAGAAAAAGAAAAAAAAATTAAATAGCTGAATGGTGCCTGTGAATAGGACAGAAACTTCTTTTATGCAGCCTAATACCTTGTGTACCTAAGCCTTTTTTTGAGTCATCTCATTGTCAAAGTTTTAGTTGCAGTAATTGGATGACTACAAATGTGAGTGAAATAAAACTCTTCCTTTCCAGTGCCCTCAATCTCTTGGCAAAGTGGAAAAGGAGAAGATACAAGTCTGAAGTTGTAATTAATCTTTTATCTTCCTGAAGCATTGAATTTTTGCTTACTTACTGGTTTACATATTTTTATTTACATAATTTCTACATATTTTACAGCTCCCATCTTATTCCTAGCAATAAGATATTCTCAAACTGGAGAAGACTGTGTGGAGCTTTTTAGGGATTTCTATCAAATTAACTCTAGAAGAAGAAATTAGACAAATGTGAAAGCTCTAGGTACAGGTAAGAGTCTCTGAGGCAGAGCATGGACTAAATAAACTCTTGAAGTCCCTTTCAGCTCTAAGATTTGTTAAGGAGGAATGATAAGTATGTTACTAATTCTTACTTACCCAATTCTATTATTTTTGTTTGGAGTATGGGCAAAACAAAATCTCAGCCATAAAGGAAAATCTGAACTGTTTCAATACAGAAGCATAGACTTGCAGACTTCCAGCACAGAAAACCAAAACTCTTACTAATATATCAATTCTTTCTTTTTATTTTTGGATAAAGATTGCCTCTCTGTTTCTCTTCTTATATACTTCAGTTAATTGTTAGTTTGGTGAAAACCTTGGCAATGGCTTTCACTGAGCATTCATGGATCCAAAAGCTGTCTTCAGTACTCGATTTACCAGTACTCAGTCCAAATGAAATCATTCAGGATTGCCAGTGCCCATGCATTGCTTTACTGCTGCCTGCAGGATTGGGCACAGTGTCTGCTTGTACCAAGCCACTGACTTTTGTTTATTGAACCTGAGCTGGAAGAGTTAGTTTGCACCAGATGAGCACTTCACTAATGTGATACTTATTCCACCTTGCTGAAGAATTCATGCCAGATATAAGCATTGTTGAACATTTTTTTTTTTTTCCCCAGGATTTAATTCACAACATGGACTAATGTCTCTGAAACCATAATGCTGATGGAATGGAGAGATGGAAGAGGAGAACCTCATCTATATCTTGCATCAAAAGATTAGTAACAGGAAAGCTTGCCAACAGAATGACTTCCACCAGCTAGAGTAAACTTGGCAGATCTCAGATTGAAAAAGAGGGAGTTCTCCATCTTGTGTTTCCTTTCCTCACTATTGTCTGCGCAGTCCTTGCTCAGCTCACCTTGATGTTTAGCTGAGGCTTTTGTGAGTTACTTTATTTCAGTAGCTCAGCAAAAATGCTAACAAAACAGTGGACCTACTGTAGCTTATCAGCTTTTTGCCAAGCTGATAAATACAATTGGCTCAGCAAGGTATCCTCTAAGCCATATAGCATGAGGGAGGTAACAATGCAGACAAGAGCAGGGGAATGAACAGTGAAATTGTCACATTTGCTGACATAAAGTTACTCAAGTATCTCTGCCGCTCAGGGAAATGTACCAGAAGACTTTAAAAAGCTGGCAGTGCTCCTTATCACCTGAGAGATCACCCACGTACCACTAAAGTAATTAAGTTTTTTCTATTTATTTTAATGACACCTGGATCAGGTGCTGTATGAATAGACTGGTAAATCGCTATTAGCAAGTTACTAACATGAAAATAAACTCCGATCTTTAGCATCGGTGTATATTGTTCAAGGATGTAAAGTATCTGACAATCAAATACACACTCCAAGTTTCTAAAGCACTTTGTATGCATCTAGTAACCTTCATATCTAAACCTCAATGTAATTATTTAAGAAATGTCCATGATTAGACAACATCACAAATACTTTGTTAATTTTAATTCTTTTTCTCTACAGTTCCTCTGACTAATTGGCTTGATTTTTGCAAGGTATTTTAGCTTGTAATACATATCTTAAACGTCTAAGGTTTTAAATATTACAGATGGATTTGTTCTTCAGGTAGTATACTGAAGTGTTAATAACCTCACTTTCTTAAGATTAAAAATCTTTTGTGTTGATCCACTGCCAGTTCAATTTCAGTGCTATTTCTTGGCATTCTCAGCTGTTTAAACTCATGGTATTAGCAGGTGACAAACAGGAGAAATTCACCGTGCAGTGCATATGAGAGAAGCCATTGTTGCACCTTATTTTGCTTTTCCTTATTACTTTCTTTTTCTCTTTGTTATGTTAGATAACACTTGAATCCTATGGTCATACTATATGTGGTCATAGAACCCTACTCAAAAAAGGTAGCATTACACCCAGATGATTCAAAGGGCTGATAGGGCATTTTAGGGTGAATACTGTAAACTCAACTTACTGCATGTTCTGTTGCTGACTAGACTTCTCACCACATGCAAACATGAGCACAATAAATATCATCACCCTTAGTATGTGGAAGCTAAGATAAGCAACAGTAAAATGTGAACATGTCCAAGATATTTAGAACTGAAGTCTGCCTGAAGGTCAACACTTTTTCTTAGACATAAGGGATTTCCTGTTATGCTCCTGCCTCTAAAAACCTCCCTTATAAAATGTGCCTGAAATACATCTTGTTTGTACTGTGTCATTTGTATTCATCAAAATTCTACAGTTATTATTTAAGCTGGCAGCAAGTGTAAGCTAATAATTTAAATTGTGATATTTTATGTGTTTAATGTATGAAAGTGTTATTATTCAATAATTTGGCATGTTTTTATAGTAATAGTTACTCTAGAAGCTACTTTAGTGACATTTGTTATTATGAGTTTATAGCATTGTTGCTAATTTCATTTTATAAATGATTTAAGGAGTCATTGCAAATAAAATTCTCCAAGTCTGTTAATATGCATATTGAAACCAGTAACTCAGTCTGTCTTTATCCAGTTGTCTATCAAATTCAGTTTCCATTTGCTTATACAACTCTTCCTCCTCTGTTCCTTCTGTTCTATATAGTTCTGTACATATTTGTCCAAATAGTAGGACTAGTAGTTTTGGATGCTTCTGTATGATGTGTTTAGTAAGTGAAGTAAACTGGGATTTTTCAGTACCTGAAACTCCCTGGCACTGTTAAGTTGATCTCTAAACAACACTACTGAAAGCCTTTGTATATACTACATACTTGACCAAAAAAATCCACATTACTCTTGAATTTGTGTCATTTGCTCTAATGGGATATGACAATGAAAAATGAGGATGTCTTTGCTCTGCTGGGAACTCTCTTCTTCTTTTAACCTCGCTGGAGTCCCATGTTGAACAATTTGAAGCAATCCCAGATCTGTGGCACAAGATTTAATTTTCTTTTTAGCTAAAAATAAACCCTTTGTATTCCACGAAGACAAACTCCATAATTGATAGCAAACTTGATCACATTTCTTTTCCCACATTATTGAAACTATCCCTGTAAGACAATAAACGGAGGGTAACTTTTCAGTTGGTAATTTTATTGTATCAACTTCCTAAATGTATAAAAAAATTGTTGTGAGATGTAACGATACTAAGAGCTCAGGAAAAGTATTACAATTAGTGTTTGTATTTGTAACGATGTCTCATGAATGCAAGAAAGGTAAGAAGCAAGATTCTGAATAATCATAATGGAAATTACTGAATTTTCAATTGGAAGTCAGCGTAACACTTGTAAAAACAGCAGTGTAATTTAATGCCTTTATGCAGAAGTACAAATTAACAAAATATTTTAAATAAATGTTCAGATATGTTTTGTATTTTAAATATAACACAGATATCCATATAAAAGCAGACACATTCAATCTAAATTTATGCACACATGTACACATATAACTCTATATACCTAAACACGTGTCTACATCTTTGTGTGAATTGCTACATGCCTGTGTGTATATGTGCAGTCTTTTTGTGTTTTTAGAATACTACATTGAAAATAAATTTGTAAGGATGGCAAATTGTCTGCATAAGTTTGAAAATGCACAAGCAGATTAAGAGCATGAAAGCTGAAAATGCTTCCTTTTGTGGCAATAATAATGCCATAACAATTATGTAAATAAATATGTTGTAATTACATTATATTTTCATGTAGCTGAGTAGATTTACAGTGTAATATTTAAAATTAGCACATGCACATGGTATGCTTACATTTTGTTACTATTATATATTGTGTCAGTAAAATATAATAATTATTATACTAGAGTAGCATTGTCATGAAATAGTAATCCTAGTTTCACTCTAAATTATTTTGCTACAGTCATCTTCAGTATAAAGAATTCTATCTAGGCAGATGTGCCTGGTAGTGAATAAAAGTTGCAAAATACATAACATTATTTAACAGTACTTAGGTACTTTAATTTGAACTGCATGCTGGCTGAAGAAATATAAACAGAGGCTAATCAGTAGTGGCAAAATGTGAATACGTTAGAAGGTTTTTACCGGAGGAAATGTGTGCTCTGTGGTGTCTCTTCATGTTTCCACTCTAATGATCCAAAAGAACAAAGAGCATATTCAAGGAACTCAGTAATAATCAGTCTGGCTTTACATGGAAAGGAATATTGAACACAGCTGAAACAGATAAAACAAAGGTGTGAGAGAAAAAAGGTGATGAATAATAATATGAAGTCAGTCATAAAAATAATGCAAGTTAACATATATACAGCTAAGCAGAAATAAAGTCACTGCTGAATTAGAAACCATCATGCTGGATGTCGCTAGAAAGTATTGTGACAACATGAAATACTATACTAGTCAACCAGAGGAAGCTTTCAGACACAGGGACATGCTTCCCATAAAGGAGGAAAAGAAAAACAGAAGCAAAAGAACAGCGGTGTTGAAACTGTTCTCAGGGTGTCAGCTCAGAAATTGTCAGCGCAGTGTAATTCTGCAAATGCAGAATTAAATAGCGAAAAACATATGTTGATGGCTTTTTGCAACAACAGCACAATACTCTGTCACATCTACAAAACTACTTTTTCTCTGCTGCTCTCAGAAAAACCCTTGAGTGCAGCACAGTTTCTAAGATAATATCATACCAATACCTCACACATTATCACAGTATTGCCTAATGATAACCTTGACAGAGCAAAGGCCTACAAAATAAATCAGTAGTTAACATAGTTAATATACTTTAAATTTATATTGTATGTACCTCTAAATATTCATCTCTTGTCATTTGTACTTGCTAGGTATCAAAAGGATTTTTGATTGGTGAACAGTTTTTCCATTGCAAAACAATTTCTGAGTATTCAAAAACTGTTCCTGTTTGACATTAGGATTAAATCAAAACCTTTTGAAATTTACATGATAGTGGATGAAATAAAGAGAGAAACTGCAGGATGTTGCAAAACAGCCATCATCAGCAGAATTATTTGGGCCATGGGAAAAAAAAAGTGCCAGATTCCTCCTTGCTCAATTTGAAGTTTGAGGTGTTTATTCTGCATGCGTATCTCTCTACCTGACTTTTCTGAAATGGAAATTTTTCTTGCTGCAGATCTTAATGATTACAGAAATAGGAGATAGTTATGTCTAAAATGTAATAGAATGGGTGCCCTGCCAGGCTACAGCTGAACAAGGTCAGGACTTCTCAACTTTTATTGTTTTAGGTTTCTCTCCTGCACATCCATTTTGGTTTCATTCACTATTTGGATTTCCTTCAGCTGCTTCCATGGACTATGACAGACGCATATAAACTTGGTGGATAAGCTGAGGCATCTAAGTTGCCCTTTGATGTTTAATTTTAGACAACTGACATCCTGTCTTGCAACTCAGAATAGTAGCCTAATCACTGTGCTAAAATATTTTCTAATGTAGCACTAATTTGCAATGGAGTTGTTCCCCAGATCTCTATCTTAGAAATGTTTAAACTTTTTAACTCAAAATTCCACGAAAACTGGGGAATCAGTACCCAAATATACATAAAAATAATTAAATAGTGTAAGGAAACAAAGAAAAAAAATACCTCCCCAGTTTCAGTGGATAAAGCAAAGTAAATAAATTGAGATTTTTTTTCATAGCTTCCTGTACCATCTCTAACAGGAAGAAAACACCCACTATAATTTTATATGTGACATCTAAATATATGAGATATTGCAACTGCCTAGTGAACACTCAGGCTTTTCAGCTCTTTTGCTTCCCACTGTCAAGCTAGAATGGCAGAAAGTTGCTGTGAAGAAAGGTATTGACAAAAGTCATAGGTCTACAACAAATGACACTATAAATGTTAAATACATTTTTCCCAACACTCCACACTTCCATCTCTTTTATTTCCACATACAAATGACATTAAAGAATATTACAAAAAAATATAGCAGAGGGCATATTCCAGACCAAAGCAAAAAATCACATCAGCCTGCAGCATTAGAGCTATAGGATTGGCATACAGGCTGCTAAATGTTTTTGTGTACAGATATGAAGACACTGAAATAATGTATGCTGTCTCCACATTCACACTATTTCTTTGTGTACATCTCAGGAGGGTCCTTTTGCTAGATGAAATCTTCTTAGTATTTATTCTTTGTAATGTGATATTTGGTGAAATATCTGAGTAGTTTATTGTAAGCTCCTTTAGGAGTGACCCATTGGGATGCACAGTGCCACAGGAGTGGGCAGGACACAGTGTCTACTGAGCAATCAGGTCTGCTGGAGAGAAACAGACTGTAAGTGCACGTCAGTGGTGCAAACATATTCTGAAAAGAAAATGAAGCTAAGCATATTTCAAAACCAGCATGAATTACTCACAATAGCACCAGAATAGGACCCAAGACCTCTCTCCACTAAGTGAGCTCCAACAAGTCTTCTAGGGTGTTTGGCGGACTTCTTTTTT
Organism: Merops nubicus; assembly: GCF_000691845.1. Classification (NCBI taxonomy): domain Eukaryota; kingdom Metazoa; phylum Chordata; class Aves; order Coraciiformes; family Meropidae; genus Merops; species Merops nubicus. Next base: position 94,763 of record NW_008628802.1, read on the forward strand.
CACTTCTATAAAATGATGATTACCATGAGACTTATGAGCATAAGGAATAATAGGTTGCAAAAAAAAAAAAAAAGACAAATATTAGTTCTATTGGAATAAATAGAATTGTCATCTTGGAAATGCAGGAAGATATTTTTGCCCTGTTCTAGCATGGATGAACTGCACCATATTTCAAGGAATACTTTTGGGCACTATACATCAAGAACAGTTTGATCAACTAGATAAAATAACTGAAGCATGGGAATACTAAGGAAAGATTGAGATGACTGGAATTACTTATTTAAAGAACGGTAATCAAGGATAAAATAATAAACTTTGGTCATGTAAAGTGCTGCTATGAAAAGAAAGTATTCCATATCCTAGTGGACAGACCAAAAAAAATAGTGCTTAAATGTAAGCAAAAAGGGTTAGGTCAGTCCACAATAAAAAAAAAAAATAAAAAAAAAAAAAAAAAAAGTAAAAAAAAACCCCCATAAAGATAGCTAAGTAAGAAGGAAGTAAGAAGGGGGAAGTGGGAATGAGAAAGAGTTTTTTTAAAATAGTTCCAGAATGTTTCCAGGAAAATTACCTTCTAAACTTGTTATGAAAGAGGAATACAGGCAATATTACACATATCAGATTGATTGAACTACAGTTCTTGCTCAAGGTCTTATCTTCCCTCATACAGACATTAGGTATCATGCTATCACCTTCTATGAATGTTTTTACAGTCTGCCAACTCCAACCTGAGTCCTGCATGACAGATCCCAGGATAGCATGTTACTATGTCATCAGATCTAGCCTAGGATCTCTCTCTAAAAGAACTGTGAAATGGTGTTATCAAAATGGCTTAAAACCAACTTGTTCAAAACAAGAAATTTATATTTTCATTCAGCTAAAAACATGTTCCTATCAGCTTCTTCTGATTCATCCCAGCTGGCCTGCCATATCCCACAACACTCAATATGACCATTCCACAAAGAGCTTACCGACTTTTGATGTCCTTCCTTTTCAATCTTGACTAAACAGTTTGTCTCCAAGCCTGTATCACAGAGCAGAACTGGGCAGGTTCCTATGGATAGGCTTCTTATAATAGGAAAAAAAAAAAGAGTTTCTTAGGTTAGAATGAACCCAAGACATTTTTTTTTAAGTTTTCTAAGGGGTACAGAAGTGTGAGAGGAGTCCAGAATCACCAGTAGAAAAAGCAGCTAACATCTTTACAAAAATTGCCTTGCTGACACATTTTCCAGGACAAAACAATTTTTTTTTAATTGATGAATTATTGAATCTCTTCAGATGTCCTTCACAGCTATACATCTGAGTGCCTTTGGGGATACTTCTGACTGGATCATTATTTTACTTTTCTTCAGTTTCTAACAGTGTTTTCATACTCCCTTAGAGTAAAATATGTGCAAGCAGGTGGACATCAATATGGGAGGCAGATAAAAAGATAAAATCAGACATGATATGTTGTTAATTCAGATCTTTTCCAAGTTCATGATAGACACTGAAAAAGCTAGTCCTATTGTAATAGTTTAAGAGTTTTTTGTCGTTTTTTTTTTTTTTTGTTGTTGTTGGTTTTTTTTTGTCAGTTCCTTCCTAAATAAAGTGGAAATAAATTTAAATCTTTGAGACCTACAGAGAACACAAAATGTCAATAGCTTACTTTTTGCAAGGAGAAAATGTAGTAGTCCAAGAAACATTTGAGACTGGAAATTCTTTTCAATGCTGTCAGTGGAAAAAGGCAGAGACAAAAGAATTTTAAGTTTGGAAGCAACCAGAAATCAAGGTTCAGAGAGAGAGGGTGTGATGTAGAGCCTTAGGTGACAATGAGTACAAGGAAGGGAAAAGCATTACTTAAAATCCTGCCATCAAATTAAGAGGGAGAAAGTTCTTTTATTTCATGGAGTGTAGCATTTCTCTTGATAATGCTGTGACATCCTGAAGACATTGCAGAAGCAGCATGTCATGAACTGATAATCTGGAGAGCAAGTTTGTAATGTGGCATCTTCACTCTATATTGTCATAACAACTGAGATTTATCAATTTTCATATAAAATGCAATTATTTAAGACTGTTGATCATACAGGATTTTTACAAGGGACCATTTTATTTGAACGCTTGACTGCTTCTTATCCTTAAATTTCACCTGGGTGGTTTAAATTAAGTCGGACAAGTTTTTTATTCTTCTTTTTCACTATATCAGGATGTAATAAGTGTTGAGAAAACCTCCCAGTTTTGATTTGAAGCTATCAAAAAATGTGAAAACCTGTCACTAATATTGATAGATTTTCTTCCAATATGAATATCTAATTTCAATTTCCAGCCACTGGTTCTTCTTACAATGTCATCCATTAGATAAAAGTGGGAGATACTTACATGCTGCAATCAAATCATCTTACAATCTTATTTTTGATATGTTCTGTATTTCACTTTAAGGTACTTTCTCCAACACTTCCATCATTTTTTCTAATCTTTTTTTCATGAACTTTCCTTAACTTTTATCTTTCTTTTAACTTATCTAGATACCAGAATTATAAGGAATATCCTGGTAGCATTCTCAGCAATGGTAAAATCAACTATGCACTCTAACTTTTCCTTCTCCAAGAAGCAGATTACTTCTTATTGCTACAGCATTGTTCTGAAAGCTGGTTATCTCGCCACTATAACTTAGATCTTTTCAATCTCTTCTTTGCAGGTAAAAAAAAAAAAATCTTATTCTGCAGCTGCAAACTCCATTATTAAATTAATAGTTTTCTCTGGCTGCATTAGAAATGCTTCATTTTTATATGACTAGTTTATCAATCTATCCAGATTACTTTATGGTATCTACATTCTCACTATTATTTACCATTGTGGTAATTTTTATGCCTTTCACATGTTTTACTGCTCCTGATTAGATAACTACTTCCTTATTATATCCCACTGGATAGTGTCCTGTTCTCTGTGGAACCCCATTCTCCTATATATTGATGATTAACACTGATTGTTTATTTTTAAGAAGTGAGTTAACCACTTCTTGATCCATTCAACATATTGTACTTCACAATACTATACTGTGTCTAATACCTAATTTGATCAAACAGTGAAAATTAATGGTCTGAAAAGTTTCTTAAAATTTCTTTCAACTTCAGATTTCTCCAGCCTGTCTTCATTAGAATGGTCTCTTCATTAAGGAGACCATCAAAAACCATCAGAAATCAGGCTTACGTAGTCTCCTTCTGCAGCAAAAGGTAATCTATCATTATAACTCCATAATGACTTGTTTTCAGCCAAACAAGGTGAACACTAGCAACACAAAGCACAATTTCCATTCAGGCTTTCCTGCTTTTCCATTCATGGGATGAAAACTACTGCTAAGGAAATTTTCTACCTAAATCTTCTTCCACCATCTTGAAAACCTAGTATTATCTCTGTATTCTGATGCAATAGTCCTTTTATCTTTTCCAAAAGATTATTCTCAGTGATTTTCTAAACAACCTTACAATCACTATCGGTCTTGCAATTTCAACTCCTCTATTTTTGATTAAGAAAGACAATGCATCAGTGTACCAGAAATCTCCTTTGTCTCTCAGCAACAAGTATGCATTGAAGAAAAGATCTCATCTCATCTTTCTTTTGGATTAATTGAACCTCTTCAAGTGGTAATGTGTAGCATAAGAAAGTTCACCAGCCAATATAATATTTCAGAAATATATCATCTTTCAACTTCCTGAATGAAAGAAACACTAAGGAAAAAAGAGGACAGAACAGAAAAATAAAAAATTGTTCTTAAATCTAAATGTAGAAGTAAAAATTCTAAAAATCTTTTATAAATATACCAACTGCATAAATCTGTTTTCAAAACCTGGTGACACTAAGCAAACAATGGTTACAAGATAATTTTTAGAAGGGTGTCTGGGATAAACTTAACTTCTGGAAAAAAAGTAAGTGTCCTGTTGATATCAAAGTGAAAAAAAAATTATAGAGTTAAAGGATGGATGATATTTTTGGGTTTAGACCTCTTCATGTACTACAGGAAGAAATATTCAGGTCATTGAGTTTTAGAAAGCCCTCTCACCAGTGCAAGAATAGTCATGTTAGGGTACAGCACAGTTCAGCTAATCCTCATTCCATATGAGTGATGCTGCAAGATTCACAGAGTCTGTCCAACAATAGGACCGAGTAACATTTGCTGGTGCATTTTATAACCTCTAGCGATTTGTACTTCAGTCAGTGCCTAAACCAGAGGTATCAGCTTTATTCATCCACCTTTTGCAATACTGTGGACTTCTAGTAAATTCCAAGTTCTTTAAGATAGGGATATATAGATTTTGTAATGTACAGAATAATTGTATTTATCTTATTTACATGTGCCATATTGTTTTCTTTTATGTTTCTAGTTCACAGAGGGAGTGAACAATCATTGTCATTCATATTTTTGAGACCTTGGTCATATTTGTACTGTCTCATTTTGTGGCTGCAGTATCTTTCTTTTACAGAAGCTGTCCTTGTCATATTCTTTCTATATTTTTTCTAGTCTAATTCTGTTCTTAATTTTGTTTTGTTTAACTCCTGTAAATTTACCTTCTTGAAAAATATTTCCGTATCGCAAGGGCTAAGAACTATGTCCAATGTGGATACACAATTAATTTGTACAGTGTTGTAATGATGCTACCTCTGTTGTTGATTCACCTTTTCCCAGTTTCTTTCCTGCTCCACCCTGCCCTGCTTATAGAAATTTTTCTTGTTTCATGGTCATGGTAGCTAGAGACCTCTTTTTTTTTTTTTTTTTTTTGGTATAATGAAAAGCATTCTCACTGATTATCATATATTATGAAAGTTTCTTATCAGTCATTCTCTTGCACAGCCAGCTAAGAAAGTGCATTCTCCTAGAGGACTATGTTACTGCCTTAACTGAGATTCTTTCTCTGAGCTCTTTTCTCATAGGGTATGTAAAAAAAAGCTTATTAGACTTCATGGAGGTCCTGGGTCATTAGGGAGTGTCAGGATATAGTCCCTCTTAACTTCTTCTGAGCTCTATAACAGATAATGGTGTATAATTATCTATAGGTTAGGAGAACCTGTCATTGCCATTTTTACGTGACGTGTACTTAACTGCTTTCTTAAAATTATATGAATTTGCTGATTTTCATACTAATGCATTAGAGAACATTTCCCAATATTCATTTGCCATTCCTATTTTCAAATCAATTTAAGTAAGCACTAGAAAATGGAGTGCATTTTATTTGTTTTAGGTGTGTCCTCTGTCAACAGATTTGCAGATGAATGTATCATGAATCCTACTTTTGTTAACTCACTGTTCCCTAAAAAGCACATCTTTTAGATAAATAAAATGGTGGGTTTAAGTTAATGGAGGAAAAGAGTGAAACAGTAAATTAATGAGATTTTAAACAATTACAGCAGTGACTAAACTTCATTGCAGTTTTAGTCATTGCAATCAGTATCACAAAGTAGGATTTGATCTGTATTTCTTGCACTTCATACAGCCTTTGTCAACAGGATGATGAATTTAATTTCACTACTGTGTGTATTTCTTGAATTATAGTGATGTGCACTGTCCCCTGCCCTTTCCAGATTTCTATAATTTCAGAAGAGCTGAAAGATCTTTTGTTTTGTTTTGTTCAACTGTTCTCGCAACTTCACCTGCTTGAAAAATGCTTCCATAATACAGCCATCTTTCTCCATAAAAAGTTGAGAAGAAGGAGCTGTATTCTACACGATGGGAGCATAATTTCAAAATTTAAAACTTGTGGCTCACATTTAATTTACCCCTGTTGCCTGACACAAGCCATTGTCACATGTAGATAGATAGAAAGGAAGAGAAAGAAGGAAGGTGTTATAGAATGATAGAATCATAGAATCATTTAGATGGGAAAAGACCCTTAAGATCATCAAGTCAATTTGTTAACACCACACTGCCAGGTCATGATTAAACCATGTCCCTAAGCACCACATCTAGATGTTTTTTAAATACCTTCAGGGAAGGTGACTCCACCACTTCACTGAGCAGCCTATTGGAGTGCTTGACAACTCTTTCCTAATTGCCAATCTAAACCTTCCTTGGCACAACTTGGGGCCATTTCCTCTCATCCTATCACTTGCTACTTGGAAGAAGAGACCAACCCCCACCTTGCTACAACCTCATTTTAAGGAGATGTAGAGAGCAATAAGGTCTCCCCTGAGTTTCCTTTTCTCCAGGCTAAACAACCCCAGTTCCCTCAGCTTCTCCTCATAAGACTTGTGCTCTAAATCCCTCACCAACTGCATTGCCCTTCTTTGGACCCACTCTAGCACCCTAGTGTCTTCCTTGTAGAGAGTGGCCCAAAACTGAACATTAATTGAGCTGTGGCCTCACCAATGTTGAGTACAGGGGTGACAACCACTTCCTTCATCCTGCTGGTCATGCTATTTCTGATACTCGCCAGGATGCTGTTTGCTTTCTTGGCCACCTGGGCACACTGCTTGCTCGTATTCAGGCAGGTGTCAACCACACTGCCAGGTACTTTTCCACTGCACAGATTTCCATTCACTCTTCCCCAAGCCTGTAGAATTGCATGGGATTGTTGTGACCCAAGTGCAGGAGCTGGCACTTGGCCCTGTTGAACATCATATCGTTGACCCTGGCCCATTGATCCAGCCTGTCCAGATCCCTTTATAGAACCTCCCTACCCTCAAGCAGATCAACAGTCCTGCCCAACTTGGTGTCCCCTGAAAATTTACTGAGGGTGCATTTGATCCCCTCATACATGTTTAGGAAGTTATAGCCCCCACTAAACAGTGACACAAACTTCAGTTGATTCCCCGGGGCCATGTTTGTATTACCAAGTTCAGTACAGGATTTACTTTGCCTAAATGTTCTAAAAGGTCAGCTGAAAGCAAGTAAGATTATGAAAAAAAAACAGGTTTTGATTTGGCTTGTTAGACCTCATACAGTTAACTTTAGAGGAAACAGGAAATGGAAATAGTGCTAAAGTCATTTGGTACTAATATGGAAAAGAAGGCAGATAACAAAGTCAAGGGTTCCAAGACACTCAAGATCAAAGAGTGGGGAATGAATAAAGAGATAATTAATAAAAGCATGTAGTTGTCTATGTACGTGCACTACCATACCAAACATTATCATACTCTTAATGAAATGTCACAGGTATATTATATCGAATTGTCTTTCTCTCAACAATTGTGAAAAAAAAAAAAAAAAACAACAAAAAACTGAGGTTCCTGGGGAATTGACATTTTTAGCTAAAACACCATTTATAAAAGGACATTGTTCTACAACATCTTGCATTTCTGTAAGCATATACAATACAAAGACTAACCAAACAATGAAATTTCTTTGGACAGTGAGAAAGTCCCACCCTCTAGAACTGGAACTGTGTTATTTCTAAGTATTCGTAGAATTTATTGAACATTGCCCTTTCTATAAGAGAAACAGAAGCAGTTGCAATGAATTTCTATTATAATGTATCTAGTAGCTGCCTTTTCCTTTGGCTGCTAAATATTTTTCTCTATAAATTATTTCAGGAACCTTCCTTTTGGAAAACAGTAAGACATCTATTAATTCCAAAAGTCTCAATTTTCAGCAATGTGATTTTCTTTATAGCAACATTTCACCCCCTGTAAAATATATTAACCTTTCCACCCCTCGCTTTCTCTTCATAAGCTTCTGGAAATGTTGCCATGGAATACTCAAAACATCTTAGTTGACTGTGGGCTCATTTCAGCTCACTTCCAAATAAGAGATATTGTCCTGGAAGCTCAGAAGCCTTCTGAGCACTAAATAGTAACGTGAGTTGAAAAAAATAAATTTGGGTTAGTACAGTTTTCTCCCTTTTTTCCTATGTAAATGTGTAGAGACTGAAAGCAAATGGAGAGAGAGCACAGAATTGAAATGTTTCAAAGTAAGGTGAAAAAGTTTAAATTAAACTTTATTTTCAGCATGCTTTCCACTTGGACTCAGGCTATCCTCTCTGTGTGTTCAATGCCATCATTAGAATTATTCTTCCTTTTTGACTGAAAAATGAACTGTGGTTTCCTGGTTCCATGCTTATGGAAAGCTCATGACTTATACTTAAAAGCTTGGTCTGACTGCATATGATGTAAGTATAGCAACTCTCATGAAAGTCTTTTTCCTTTTATGTTTTTTTTTTTTTTTCCCTGTCTTTTCTTATTTAGAAAAATTCCCAATAAAGAAGCTATGTCCTCAAGAATTATTCTTCTTCTTAATATTAGAGAAGAATCAGACAGAGGTCCTTTGTGTTACAGTTTAGTTGTGAGAATTTTGTACACAATGTGAAGTCATCTTTCCCACTTTTATCTTACAAATATATTAAAGAAATCTGGTCAACTCTGTATAATAAAGACTCAGTAGACATGAGGGCATATGATTCTCAGTGCCTTATAATTTATATGTGCTTCCCTTTCATGATAAAGCCTCTTGAAGGTTTTCATGTTGCAGTAAACCTGTAACTTACTGGTTATGATCTTCTTCAAATATGGTATTATTTTGAAACCTTTCAAATGTTAATTGTAGGGTTTGAAAAATATTTGTACAACCATTTTCACACAAAACCCATTTGTTTTTCCTTTTTTTTCAGTGTCAAAGAATTATATATGACTGAATATTTACAATTAGATTAACACCTTCAAATTTAAATTTCCATTTCATTTCCTACTTATATTTTTTTTTAATTTTTTTAACTTCACAGTAATAAAAAAAAGCTACCATGGTAAATTCACCCATTCTTAAAAAGTAAATAGAAATAAAAAAGGAAGTTTTATTAAGTATACAGACTGACATTACCCTCAGTGCAATCTCTGGAACATAGAGGGCACTGTTACATTAATGAAGATAACTTTACAAACTGAAATGTTTAGAATGGCTCTTAATGTTAGGAACTTAGCACCCGTATGCTATAGGATAATGATAGTTATGATGTAGCTATTCCTGTCTGCAAACAGGCATTTCATACTAATGTAAATGGAATTATTTATGCAGTGTATTTATCAAGAATGTGTAAGAAATAAAAATCTATATCTAGAGATTACTTTTATTTATTATTTTTATTATTCATTATTGTTTCTTTGAGTAAGTTTACTCTTTATACTAGTAAATTCTATGGCGTTAAAACAGCATCATAGTATTCTAACTTGCAGAGACACTTCCTTAATCCTTCTAACACATATTGTAAAGTATATTTAGCTTATAACTGGTAGTATCACAAAATATCTTATACACTAAGGAGAACCATAATTCCAGATAGAGACACTGAGTAATTTTACTTCTGTTCTGTTGACTTCAGAAGCAAGAATTTTACTCGCAGCACTGCCATAGTTTATCATTCCCGTCATTCTTCTGCAGCCCACGAGCAACAGAAATACTGGAAGAAGAGGAGCTTTACACGGACTTTTTTTGTAGATGGCTGTAATTTATTCAGTGCTCTGGAAGACTATACAATTAAGAACTACACTTGTAGGCCAGAAGGCAGAAAGCAGGTAGTATTTGTAATATTATAACATAGGCAGAGAACAGCAACTTTCTGGTTGAAAAAATTAAAGTCATCTAAGAAATAATTCTGAAGATTGTACTTGAAGCCCTTTGGAGTTTGGTTCAAAAACTGTTTTTAGGTGGCACATATTCATGAGGAGGGTCTGGGATGGATCTCAGTAGACATTGTACTCTGCCACTTGCTAGAAAGTTGTTTAGATTACTCATACTTCAGGTCCATGCTGCATTTATTATTCACAGTTTCACTGGAAAAGAATCCTCACACAGGCTGAGGACTCTACTTCAGGACCAAAGATGATAACACTCCCATATCTGCTGAAAGACTGAGAAAAGAGGTAATATTAATAATTTCTTTGGCATCATTGTCTGTCTGGTATCCCAGTCCCTTTGTTGTGTGTATGTTTACTGGAAAGCAATGAAACTGTACAGTAAACAAGTTCTGAATATTTTGGTTCTCTCATTTATGGAGGGAGCTTGGTGATTTTAGTACTTACCATGGTCTAGAAACTCTCATGATAATTATCATGAATCTTACAGAACACATAAAATTATTAAAAAACCCTCACATTTTCCTAGCAAATCACATTAAATGTAGAACTAAGACGAAGACCTAGGATCTGTTTTAATTCAAGCTTCCTAAGTACCACCACAGAACAAAACTAGTAGTAGCAACTCTTTTATGTTCGAAAACAGTGAGATTGTACATATTTGCCTGCAGTTATTCTGTTGTAAGTAGTCTGGAGTAAAAGTGTATATATCCAGATTCTACTGTTTTTTAAACTAATTAATTAAATAAATAGTTTAATATATATATATATATATATATTAGTTCAGTTGACAGTGGTTACTTTTCTTTAAAGCATAATTGATTAGGAATGGAACTATAGACAAGAAATTAAGAAGACATATTATTGACATGAAAAAATATTTTAAATGTATGTCAGCTGGCTAAGGTTGCTGCTACATTTGGAAACTCAGGCCATCAAAATTCATAAGATATGACCAGAAAAAAAGAAAAAAAATCTGTTGATTATTTGGTCCCTTTCCTATTATTAAGCCTTAAAATAATCCTTCTCTTTTTGCTATGAACTTCATGTGCCATGAGTCACAGTGGTGACATAAAACCAACTACCACTGTTGATCCTTGCAGTCAAATGCCAGAGTCCATAGCTTACTGTTTCTACTGCAGATCATATTTTTCTCTAATTAACTTTTATAGAATAATTTCTGTGCTGCATATGAAGGTGATGCTGGAGAATACTTCTACAATTGTGAGTTAACATATATATATTGAAGATAAGAGGAAAAATGGTAACTTTTAAACTGAAATTTTAGAAAACTGAATATAATTTACTTTTCTCTGTCATTACTTTGCTCTTGTAAGACCCCACCTCAAATGTTGTATCCAGTTCATGCTTTTCTAAACATGAAAAACTGAAAATCATCCCATCTTAACCATGTGACAAATGTAAGATAGAATATTTCCTTTTCTGGACAAGACATGAAAGAAATATTTCTCAAACAACAATTTAATTCTAGTTAAAAAAAAATAATCTCTGGAAGTAACTGAAGAAGCCAGATGTATCTGATGTAGAGAGAGAGTTAGGTATATTAAAATTAATTATGTTACAGACTGGAGAGACATGAGGAAACATTCTTCATGTGATTTGGAAGAATTATACATATCAATTGGTAAGCCTTTGAAAAATAAGCCATGTTTATTACATTAATAGAAGCCACAGATATTGAGACAAACTCAGCACATTTATAATTTACAGCCTGCAGTTTAAAGTCCTATTAAAAAAAACCAAACTTATAGTTAAAAATGGCTATTTATGGAGAAAAACCCCACAGACTTTGTATAAGCTGTATAATAAATGAGTTTCTTTTTTGCTTAACATTATGTATTCAATTAGACAAGGAAAAAAAGATGCTTATGAGCTAAGTGGTGCTAAATGCTTTTATTTTTCTGAGTTTGATTCATAATAAGAAGGCAGCCTTTTCTCCTTAAGGTAAGCTGTCATAGCTGATACATCTTTTGGGACAGTCCCCTACAACTCGTGTGTTCTATTCTGCTCCCGGCAAACCATAATAATGTCACATTCAGAAAACCTCAACTCCAGCACTGCAATTATCACCGTTTTTCTTTTCCAGTTCAGTTCACAGCTTCTTTAACCCAAGCACTTGCAAAAGACTTCTTCATGATGCAGTCTTTTCTTCTCTTTCTTTTCACATGACAAGCTCCTTTCTTGTTAGCAGACTTTAACCAGCAAAATAGCAGGTTTTAAGGAACTGCAATAGTAAATTAGAAAGAAGAAAAGTCAAATTTGGAATGTTCAAGTTATGGAAAAAGGAATCTTCTTATGCTAAGAAGGACTAAACCTTATAAGTGGGAGTTTATGCATGAGAGACAGAAGATATGCAAATATCATGAACATGTTGGATGTTCTATGCACCTGATTGCGTTGGTTTATAATGACTTGCTTGGGATAAAATTTTCATGGAATAAGGAAAGTCCCAAAGGAAATGAAAGGATTATGACAAACTATACATTCACAGTTAACTAAATCTTAAGAACAATATCTGTCAGGATATGTGTTTATTGAACAAGGGCTGCTTCTTTCCATCTAGAACTGCAGACTGTTCAGATGCTAAAGACTGTAATGTCTTTTTCCTCTCACAGACTCTGAAAGCTCCATACTTCTGACATCCTCAGTTTCTTTGACAAACAGTAGGTATAATAAGGAAATTTTTCAATTCACATTTTCTGAAAATTGAATATGAAAAAGGCATCAAGAAAATATTCCAACTTTTACTACATTATTCATTTTAAGACAAAGTGAGATTGGAAAGTGATTTCATACCTTTCAGTTCGCAGAACTACCCATATAATTTCTTGAAGACTGAAATACTACCCACTTTATCTTTTCTTCCCATAATGTAATTCATTTCACAAGCAAAAGCATTACAGATTGTCTGTGCATCTAGTTATTTACTTTGAAATATTTCTGAGCATTAATTAGCGATTCTGTCAACATATTCATTTGTGCCTTTCAGAAGACATGCAAACCACCCACACTCATTCTATTGCCCCAGCTCCTGGAAGGTTTGGATTTGAACAATATAATAAGGTGCTTTTGAAAAGGGTTTCAATCAGATGGGGTTTTTTTTATGTCATTTGTGAAGCAGAACTTGGGAATTATTTTCTTCTTTCTTTCATTTTTTTTTTCCCTTTCCTAGAGGCATATTCTGCAAACTGAAAAATCCCATAAATAAAAAAACAACGTGAGTGAATATCCACTGTAAAAATACCATAAAATCATTTATTCCCTATACATTTTTCTTATGACACTTTTAGAGAGATACTTGTAGTAAAACAGCTTCAAGAATAAAAGTGTACAGACATGTTATTTCAAAATGGAATGAGAAACAGGCATTCATCAGTACTCAGAGGTATAAAATGATTACTTAATGAAACCTGGCAAATTTCCAAATTCTGCTTTTGAAATGTTCAAAACCAGCAGAACAACATAAAGTACAGTACTGGAAACAGACAGCCCAGAGTTGACTAAAATTTCCATATCTAAAATACATTTTACTGCATTTCTTAAAGACGTTCAACAAACTGTTATAAGAAATAAAGAAACCACAATTTATTTTTTTTTTTTACACAAAGAATGAAAAAATGCTTTTTTAGGCATCTTGTGTTTCTGATTTTATCGAGCCTTGAATTTTGCTGACAGATCTTGTTCTGTATTTCCTTTGTCTTCACAGCTTCATGTTAATATGACTGCTCTCCCTTTAGAGAGCTGGCATAGCCTGTGGCATACGGAATTGTCCCCACGCAGCTGCCCTGCACTGAAGAGCTGTGCAGTGACAGATGTGTGACAAAACTCTGGTGCTTCCTCTGAATGCCTGAACGTCACGTCCTGAGAGAAAGATGCCAGGCACATCCTTTAGCATGTGCAATGTCACAAGTTGAAGATAGGGTGATACTGTATCTGCCATTTGATTGGACAACTTCTGCACCAAAAAGTGGGTTTCAAGTCAGCTGAAGATAAGCACGAAGGGAGGCAAGAGTATCTAGAAAATGTTACAAATCTAGAGTTTGTAGTAAATTTAGATGTCTGTTTGAAGAAAGCAGTGACATATGAACATTTTAAATCTACTGCAATTCCATCCACTGTTTTTTGAAAAAAAGTAGACTTTTTTTTTGTATTTTTATGATTTTGGGAAATGTATGTCTCTTTAGAAATATTCCTCTTTCTTTTCTATTTACCTTTACCCTTTTATAGCTCTCCTTTGTCCTTTTCTTCTTTCATCATTTTAAGAAAATAATTATGACAGAGTAGAAATAAGAAAATGGAAATAGAAGAAAAGAGTGTTTCTAATGTTGGCATCACTTCCCCTATTTTTATAATGAATTTCTAAAATATATTAATTCTTTAGAAATTTTCAGATTTGGACCAGCTCTGATCAAACCTAGTGTAAGTTTTCTTCAGATACAAAGATGATTGTCCAATACGGTTGCTGCTGTTCTCTGTAACTGTAGCTCAAATCACACTACAGCACTTCTGCACGAACACAAACACAGCATATCACTCTCTCCAACAGGCACCCAAGGGTTGTTTTTCTTTTTCACTGCTGGATGAAGTAATTTCCAATTCTATGATAACATTTTCATTGCATTGTAATTTTCCCTTTCCAGCCCTTCTAAAACAACCACCATTCCCTCCTATAAACACAAAAGCATTCACTGTCATTTGTCTATTTTCCCTATTTTCCCCTCACTGCCACCTTTTTTCTTACTAGAAATTGAGTTTTCCTGTTGTATTATCTCATGATCTTTAGGAGGGATGGAGGATGACTTTTGTCATTTTTTATCTTTTCTTTTTTTTTTTTTTTTTTTTGACACAGCAGCTCTGCCCTCCACAACTTCCTCAATAATGATGTAGACCCAAGATGAATCTGTTATTTCCTGTGCTCACACAGCACACATAGGAGCCAGAAACTCTTGGAATTAAATACTAGTTTTTCACATGCATCACAGTTGGAATGTTACGATGCAGGAGGTGCACCCTTTCGAGGGTTTGGCTTCAGTTATAATCAACATAGCACTTGTTATCAGAGCTGAGCTGGCCACCAAAGTATGGGGGATTCTTTCTTCCCTGGGCTTTGGATCACTTTAAACTGCAGAATAATGAGGAGTGCATAATAAATCACAAATATATGTCTGATCTTGAATTGCAGGTCCATGACAACATGATAGAAATGTAGAGCATTTGCAGAAATTGGAGTATGATGTCTAGGCATTGGCTGGCTATTCATATTTACAAGTACTGTGGTTTGTAAATTTTGGCAGAACAGATTTGGGAATTATTTGCTGGAATACTTGAGGATTAGGATTTGCATATGTTTTGGTCTCAGACTAGTTTAATAGGACCCTCACATTATGTGACTATGTATATGAAACTACATGTTCATTAATAAACCTGCAAGAGCCTTCATTGCAAACTTGCAAACTTTCTTTCAGACAAAAATACTGCACTTTTCTATGCTCAGATAATAAAGGTGTAATTTAAACATTGTTCATTAATGGAAGTTTCAAAAGTCTGATGTTAGTTTTAGCTTATTCCAAATTTTCATTCAATTTTTCTGTCTTTTCTGTTGTGCTAGTGACAACTCTCCAATTATTGGAGTATGCATGCATACTCTAAAAAACAAAAATATGAAAGTTTTGCCTTCTGGTAATTTTTTTTTTTTTTTTTTAAGTGGTTGCAACTCTAAAAAGCATGCACACATCTAAAGTCAAGCAATTCACAAATTTCACAAATGTGAAAAGACTGAGAGCTTGTGAAGATGTTTGGCCAAGTGACTAATGGGACAAATTAGATCATAATAGACTTTCTCTAAAGTACTTAAACCAATCATAGTCTTCAAGTCACTCACAGGTCTTAGACAAAAGGACTCAGTATTAAAGAGAACATTAAATTCTCCTGAGAAAATAGCTCTTCACACACGCTGGCATAATATTTTAGAAGTTGGATATATTTTAGAATCACCACCTTTGTGTCAAATTCATCAGAGGTGACAAAGATGAAGGCAAGCAGCTCTGCAGAAGGTTGGTTGTATCTACATTGATTGCATGAATGTTAATGGGAACTGCACTCTCTGAAACTGATAGAGGTAGAAAGAAACCACTGATTTTGCTCTCTACATTTTTAGTACACTGTAAGGGGGTTAGAAAGTTAGAAAGGATTTACATGTGAAAGGGGAAATCCTAACAATGTCTGCAAGGACTTAATTATCAAAAGCACCATCCAGATAGATAATTTTAGAATCAAATAAGAGATTAAATTTTGCATGCCATTGGTTTGTGCATTCTCCTAGTCTTTGAGAAAGTTTACTCTTAACTACTATGATATACAATGCAGGTTTATTCCCTGGAATACTTTACTCTGAAATCTTGTTACCTCTACTGTTTTCCCCACCACTAATGTTTATCCCAAAGAGCAGATATAAGTATGTTCTGTGCTCGGGTTGTTGCAGCCAAAGGTCATTATCACAGCCTTGGATACACTCCCTTATTCTCTACCCTAGGCTTATGCTATCAGGCTTAGGGCAGGGGGAAATAACACCATTCATGTTAGCTGTTCCCAAGAAGCTCAGAATTTTTTTTGTTTCCAGGCTCCACATCTTTGCTTTTCATTTCCCACATTGTTTTCAGGGCACAGACAGTTGGAACAGCGACTTGTACAGGAGTTAAAACCTGCAGGCTGCACAAACTAAGCAGCCTTTAATTCCCACAGCACCATAATGTTGCAACCTTGTACCCTCTTTTTAATGGTTTTAAGGCTGTATATAGAGTCTCTGAGAAAAATAAAAAGGAAAAGAAAGAGATCCAACAAAAAAAAAAACAGTTCTGAGCTGCAATTTTACCCAGCTGCAACCTTTTCTTCCTAAGTGTTAGCAAACTAATCTAGCAGTAGGTATGTTTTTGGAATACACAATTCTCTGAATATTTTATATATTAAATGTTTGTTTTAAAGACTTTAATAATTTTTTTTTTAATAAAATATGTATTTAAATCACACAGAAAAAAAAGGAATTTTTTTTAAAAGTAAAATAAAGAAATTATTTTTTAATGTGTTTTTAATTTCTTTTTCACAACAGAAAAAGAAACAGTTATTGTGGTTATTGATACTGCATTGAAATTAGAGAGAAAAGGTTTTCTCCAGTGGATATGGTGCTTCTCTATCTCTTTTAATTATTATGCCTTTCTTGCAGCACCTTTTTATATAACAAATTCATCTTATTCTCTTTGGGTGAACAGGACTCTTGTAACTCGTACATGTCTTCTCTATGTATAGAAACAGTATATTAAATTTTGACCTTAGATATTGGCTTGTAAGTATGGTAAGACTATACTGTAATTGAGCTGTTCATTGTAATCAGAATAATAGAATACTTTAGAAAAATGGTAAAAAAAAAAAAAAAAGACTTTTATTTAAGTGCCGTTTCATTATAAACGAGTTCTTCTTAAGCAGCTTCTTCCTCTCTCCTTGTTACTTTGGCAGAAGAAATTCACTGGGAGCACAATTTAAGAATTTAAATCCTTTGTAGATTTTCTGTCATTCTTACAGTGGTATTCACTCAAATAACACAGACTTGAAAATTTTCTGTCCATTGGCGAATAGCAAATATTTAGGAAACTGTAGAATTTTGTTAGAATAAGAACTGATTCAAGTCTTGGTAACCTCTTCCAAGGTCTGGACAGTTCTTTACGAACAAGTCTTTATTCCAGTTGAGACTACATCACTGAGAAGACATTCACAAGTCTGAAAAGTGGCATAAAAGTTTGTACTGTGATCAAAGAGAAGGATATTAGAGGGTGGCAAGAAGTGTAATGCGAATTGTCTTTTCTGAGAAGTTTCTGTATGCAAATCTTCTTTGTACCATGGCTTGATTTGTTCTTTGCTATCAATAGAATATAAATCCTTAGGAATACTGTGAAGTACATGAGGGTTTTTATTGCATCTTAGATGAGTTTATTTCATTACAAGTGAGTTCTTTTCATACAATTTCCTCCCCATTCATGTCGCAGTGTGACTCACAGTTTCTTCATGTTTCTTTTAATAAGTTGAATAGGTAACAAAAGAAAACTAATTTCTTTCTTTCTTCCTTGAAGGAGTGCACAGGACATAGAGTGTTGCAGAAATCAGGTGAAGAGCTTTAATTCCAAGCAGTGAAGCCTAGAACAGCTTATTGTGCTTTTGATAAATGAGATTAATTTAATATCTTCTTTTCTGATGCCCTTCAGATGTTTTCTTAGTACTAAAGAGAACAGACAGACAATACATAAAAGCAGTACAAAAACAGTAGTGCTAAGGATTACAGTTAAACTAAAATTTGATTACTGACTCCATACTCTAATACATTTGGTGAACCAAGAAACATCCTGGAGTTTGTGTAACTGGCTGCTGTTCCTGCCACCGTCTCTCATCACCATCACTGGTGGCCAGCCGCCATGAGAGAGCTCAGGATGACAACACTACCCTCTGATATTGATGCTGGCAAGTAGACAAAGACTTTTAAACTTTTCTTTTTTTGCCCCCCACATCAGCTGTACAACAGGTATTTTACTTCAAGGTGAAGTAAAGTTTTTACACATCATAAATATTTTATTTTTCTGAAAGTTAAAATAATTATCTATCTCTTTAAATCATGGTCATGCTGTGTTTTGGCAAACACTATTATCTGGATATTTACTATAGTTAATATAATATCCTTCTTATTGTAATAGGATGACATATTCATATATTAAGCTTAAAGTCTTCAGCTTGCTCAAACAGGAATGCTGTTGAAGTCTATATATGATTTAAGACTTCCTCAACTTAAAATCCATGACACATTTGACCTGTAGAAGACAGAGACTGCTCATCCAACAGCTAAATGTTGCCAAAACCACAGCATGACTCCAGAACAGACATCTCCTGTTGAATGCCTGCTATCTGCTTGAGTTAAATCAACTAGGCAGGAGGAATTTAGATGTAAATAGAAAAAAAAAATCTGAAATGGAGAATATATAACACATCTGTACAGGAAGAACACTTCAAAAAGAAGAGTGTATTCAGCCAGGAGACAGATTTTTTTTTTTTTTCTTAAATTTTTTTCAACTGCCATTTGATGGTTTTGACTGGAAGCAGGTAGGAGAAACATCTGTTTCTTCTAGTTTGCACTTGTAATTAAGACACATAATTGGCTTACACTGAGAAATAACCATGAGCTAGAATTTGGCCTCAGCAGATCTCCATTTCTTGCAGTCAATTCTTTCAGCAACTGGATGAAAGAACAAGAATCTATGGTTATAAAACGAATCAGTCCCTCCTCTACCCTTTACTTCTCATTAGGTCTTGTTCCTGAGCTGCAGTAGGAGCATCATTTTGTTTTGAAAGCCTGCTACTTCATAAAATGAATAATAAAAGTACAAACACATATATATATATATATATATATA
>NW_008628803.1:0-38673 GCF_000691845.1 Merops nubicus
CACACACAGCAGATGCTTTCCAGGGGTGTGCTTTCAAATGTAGACAGCATAAGCCCCCTCCTCCATAAGCATCTTCCCACCCAACCAGTCTGTCTTCACAATCTCCTCTCCCTGGTGGGGAGGGTCTTCTAGCCCTTTCAGCCATCCTACAGGATGAGGTGGCACCATTTCAGTCTGATCACAGCAAAAAGGGCTACTAAAAAAAACCCTGTCAGCTAGAGAGAACCACCACTCTCCTCTCCAGCCTTCCTCTGGGGTGAGTACCCATCACTGCCCAGGGCAGTGGTGGAGTCCCCATCCCTGGAGGGGTTTCCAAGCTGTGGAGATGTGGGGTGAGGGACACGGGGCAGGGGGGACCTGGCAGTGCTGGGGGCACAGTTGGACTCCATGACCTTAAAGGTGTTTTCCAACCTAAATAATTCTATGATTGCGTGCTAACTGAACCCCAGAGATAAAACCCAGGTTTAATACTCAACCAGAAAGCATAAACACTTGCTAGAAGTCATGGCATCATGGTGGAGCCATGCTGGTTTCCTTTGATGAGCAACTCAGCTATGAGCCATGGATCCGAGTGAAATCTTCACCCCAAAACTGTGCACATCAAAAGGGGCAAAGTCAGGACAAGAGCCCAGGAATTCTTGACTTCTGGCCACGCTAAGACGTGCTTTGGAAAGCAGCCCAGGATAACATGTGTTTTGGAGAGAGAAAAACATGGAAAAAAGGAACCTGTGTTGTGTTATGCTAATACTTCAGTTATTCTCAGAAGCCAGGGATGCCCTGAGAGCTTTAAGGTGACTTCATTCTTGAAAACTTAAATCTATCTAAGACTTATCATGGTTGGTTCCCCACCACCATCCTTGGAAGTCCATTTTACCCACAGGTTTTATTCAGTATGGGTGCAAAACAGAGATAAAGTCATTGCTTTCCTCTTTTCCTCCCTAGCAGAAGTGTCAACAGTTTCTCCAGATGAAGCTGGATAAGGTAACCCCTGCCAGTCCTCACTGAGGAAAGGCTGTTGAACCAGCTGATAGAAGTATAAGCTGTCATTCATCTTACTTTGAGGCATTAGGTTTTATATTCAAGAGGACTTGGGGCAGCAATAGCTAAAACTAGGTCCTAAAACCAGCTAACCACACTTGTGGCTCATCTCCTTTGACATTCCAGCCCAAACAGTATTTGCAAAACATCTGACAGTTGAACCCACAGCTTATCAGAGCCCAGGCCTTAAATTTCCATCAGCAATAGATGAAGGCTGGCTCTGAGAGATGGTCTGATCTGTTCCACAAGCTCAGCACTGAAAACAGCAAGTGATGGATGGAAACGGGTTCATCTGCTCCCCTTCCTCATGAGATTGAGGAGTGACCAAGAACAGACTCCCAAGAGGACATTTTACAGCTTCCAGCAGAGGTCATCTGCTCTCCTCACATAGAAAAATCCTTCAGTCTAGATATTTTTAAATAGTGTGCTGTGAGCTAGAAGGACTGGGACAGGACAGGGACAGTGAGATGTGCCTGTGGAGACCACCAATGGCTGGATTCTCACTTGCCAGCTGTGTGACCACCCTACCCAACTTTTTCAACTTGAGGCAAACTTCAAATCTAACACTTAAAAATAATTAGCAGCAATATGTGACTCTGCCTGAATAAACTCATAGCCATACTTCTTCTGGAGTGGTTTTAAAGTCTTGGAAAATGTGGGACCTTCTTTACAAGAGGATGATCTCTGCCTAGGATCTGTTGGAGAGAGTTTTGAGGGTAACTCCCCCTCTGTAAAGGGGAACTGGAAAGGCTTTAGCAAGAAGGGATTCATTGAACCCATGCAAACTCTGTGCTAATAGAATGAACAAGGCTTCCTGCTCTTACAGAGATGTGCATGGAAAGGAGGAGATTTTTAGGGTTATTAACCCCAATATCTGGTTGGTTGGGATTACTGTGCAGTAGAGAACTGCAGTTTCTGCACGCCCAGAGTATTTGTTTGGAAAGCCTGGAGCATTTCAGAGAGAAGAGCACAGACCACACAGATCTGAGCTGTTTGTTCAGGCTGAGCAGAGGAGGATTCCTAATTCTTCCTCCTGTTGTGTTCCAGTTAAGTGGTGTGTCAGCTCAGGCTTCAGCAGAGACATTTGCTGAGGCCAGAGGGTCACCACAGCAGGGAGATAACCTTGCCCTGCAGGAATGGGCCCTTTTACAGAGTTAATCAGCCATTCCCTTCCCTGTAACTACAGCATAGCAATGAGTTGCTTCCACCTTTCCCTCTCCTTTAAAATACTCTATTTTTATTCCAGGGACTGCATCACTTCTAACCTTATAAAAGAAGTTTCAGCTCAGGCTGTGAGCTGAAGCATCTTCCCAGGAAGCATTGGGAATAATCACCCCAGGAGAGGACCATATATCCTTTAAACCAACCATTAGACTGGAGCAGCCACTCCTTACTATCCCCCTGACACTGCTGGTTAGCTGAAGCCTTTTAGGATGACTCTCAAGATGAAGATCTGTCTTTCTAATTAAGCACAGAAGCCTGGAAAGGTCTTTTCATGGGTGTGTTTGTCAGGAGACTTGAGATTCAACTGGAATTTTGGTTTTTGCTGTGGTTACATCTAGACACACAGAAGTCAGGAGCAGCTATGATGAGAACCCAAGGGTGCTCCTCCAGCCCTGCCCCAGGAGCTCCCAGGGCAACACCAGTGGGGTTTTACTACCCTTCCATTCACCACTGCTGAGCACATGGCACAAGGGAAGAGAAGACACAAACTGCATGAACACACAACCTACAGGCTAGGAGAAAGCCTCACTCACCTACAACAAGGAGAATTACCCCCAAAACTCACAGAGACAATAGACATGAAACACCCAGGCTGCTAACTCCTCAGTGGCTGAAGAAACAACCCCATTACTTCATTCTTTTTGGTTTTTAGGAAGAAAAAAACATAAAGAAAGCATTACTCACTCACCAGGTAGGAAAAGCCAGGAAAACACCAGCTACCTCCCCAGGACCAGGTGAACTTCTGCATAATGCAGAAGAACAGAGGCAGCCTGGGCATTAAGCCCTTATAGGAAGGCTCCTAACGAGCATAATATAAACTAATGAGTTAATATAAACCAGGTAGCTGTGGAAAGGAGTGATTGCTGCTAGGCAAAAATCTGTCCTTGTAAGCAAAGGTAAATGTTGACTGAAAATTCAAGGGTTTTTTTTTCTTAGCATAAATTAATTTTCTTTTACCCAGTCTATTAGGAGTCAGGCAGAAGATGAAGCTGAGCTTCCTCTTAGACCTGGCTCTATCCTCTTTCTCTTAACTTTTCAGTTAAGAAAAGAAAAAAGGGAAAGGATAAAACTGGAGAATGGACGTTTCATGGGGAACAACAGCTCTGATCTGAGAGCATGAAGACAGGAAAAAGCTGAAAAGAGGAAGTCTTAAAACTAGATCTTCCATTTTTTAAGTCCCTAGCTGGGAGGATTCTGCCTTTTCTTTGCTGAAAACTTTTCTCCCCCAAACCTGTCTTCCCAAAGATTTTGTTTGTCACAAAGGAAACAAGGAGGCAGCTGAATCACAGAGCTGCAGGTGCCTCTTTTCTGGTGGGGTCAGGGCAACCTGAAGGCCTAAAGGAGGGACAGGCATCAAGGAGGAAGCACTTAAGTTTCTAGGGATGCATTTCATGAAGGAAAATAGGTCATACTTCAAAGAAAGGGGTGAATTGGTGGCAGGGAAGAACAGACTCTGAACCCCTGTGCTTGTGGCTCAGCATGAAGTCAGAACTTGGGGGGCTGCTAACACAAATGGAAAAATTACCATTGCTTTTGGCTGCATCTCATGGAGGTGGCAAAGACCAGCCTGCCTTTCAGCAGCCACAGCAAAGGAACCAAGTTGGGAGCATCCCTCCCCTCCCACAGCCTGCTGCACACCAGGCTGTGTTTACTGCAGGGATAATGACTCCTTGTCAAGGACTAATTCTGCAAGGGGAGTGACAACCACTTAGGGGCTGAGTGGTGTCATTAGCTGTGGTTTGCACGCTCTCCAAGCGCCTTTTCCTTCCAATTTGTGCCGTGTTGTCCTTCAAGATGTGCAGGAGGGGATGGGGGCAGGAGGGAGTGCAGGGAGTTATCTGTTTGCAAACCTTTCCACCAGTGTTTGAGCAGTGGTGAGTTCCTGGGGGCTCAAGGACTCACTCGGGCAGGTATGAAGAGAAGCAAGTGCATGAGGAGTGAAGGAGTAACCCCAAATCTGCTCTTCGTTACAATCTGCATGTCCCTCATCTCCCCCAGGTTCCTCTGAGCATCTGCAGGTGTCAACAGAGAGGCTCTTGGTGGGAAATGAACTCTTTTTCTGCATCACACCACTCAGGAGGTCTCACCTCCCCAGAGGACTGCTGGATCCCTATTTTCATCCCGCTCTTGGGTTACCTTTTTAGATCTAACAGTACAAACGTGTCCAGAGTTTTCCTCTTGGAACTGCAGAGCTGGGCACTGATAAGGCCATTGCAAACACATTTTTTGACTGATAGCTTAAAAAAAAATGAATATTCCAAAGTAAGTTGTCCCTGGTCACCATTTATCATTAGTCACCTTGGAAAATAAAGGCTGTGGTAGCTCTCAGATGCTCACGTCTTGAGCAGTTGGCAAGATTTTTTCTTAACAAGAGCTTGACTTTGATCAAGGGCAAAGAAAATAGGGAAGCAGAGCAAGCTGCTGTTCTAGCTGGATATGCACTTGTGGATTTCATTGGTTTAGGTCCAGCCTTTGGCTCTTACTCTGAAGGAGCAAACCAACATGGGGTTTGCTGGAATGCCAATCTCTCCATGTCATCTAGACTGGCACAAGCTTTGCACTTGTCATCTTGTCAGGGAGATAACAAGGTTTGCTTTTCTTTTGGACAGAATGGGAGAAGTGGAGAGGGTAAAACCCAACCAAACCTTGAAGCAACCAGAGCAGGACCCCCTTGGCTTTGTTTCAAGCATCACTCACTGCAGGTCTACATCTAACCCCAGCAAAGACCCACTTGGTCACAGCAGCTGGGGGGGCTGGCTGTGTCCTGACCACAGGACAACAAATAAAGATGTTTCCTCCTCTTCCCCCCCATGGTTAGCCATCCTTAAAATAACTCTTTTTTTTTCCAACAGTAATGCTATAAAATGGCTAAAATGAGTTGAAATGACATTTAATTGGATGCCACGTTTGAGCCTCGGTGCAGTGATTTGGTCCTGTGAATCATGTTCCCACGGGAGGTGAAGGAGTTGCACTGTTTTTACATAACAACGTGTATTTGGACAACAAATCCCACGTGTACTTTATCTGGCTGGCTCCACAGATCCCTGCAAACACTGTACCTGCTGGGTTTTGTATCTTTTGAGGGGACATTTGGCTTCATTTCCACACACAATCATCAGGGCTGATGTCAATGGGAGCTATTCTTAGCAGAGGGCAGGCAGGCTGGGTTTTTAAATAAATACACATTAGACAGAATTCATGGCAATCAAACATTTCTACTCTAGTCTTGGCAAAAAAAAAAAAAAAAAAACCAAAAGGCAGCAGTGGATTCTTATTTTTCAGATGAATGTTAGTTGTACAATGCTGAAGGTAAAGGCTGGAGCAGAGAGCAGCTGGGTTATCTCAGCAGCCCCATAATAATTTCTGGTGCTGACAGAAACCTGAGGGCAAATAAGCCCTGGGAGGAGAAGGATGGGTCTGAGGGATGTGAAGTGTGAGGTCACGTTACTGTGAGTGCTGACACGTGTGATGGATAGGCAAGGAGTTCAAGTTAAGTGTAAGGATGGATGATGGAAGCTGTCCTGGCTGTGGGAAGAATTGCCCAGGTGCTGAAAGAAGAAACATCCAGAGTGCCCCAGGGAATGAAACCCTTGATTTGTGTGGCTGGAGCCACGCCAGAAGACTGTGTTTAGGATCTGCAAGTCAGAGAGACTCTGCATTGACCAGTTTCTTCTCTGTCGCTTGGCTGGGGATTGATTTACTGACCTTGAGCCAACACCTCGCCTGGTGAGCAGCACTCAGCCAGCCCTGCTCTTCCTCCAGGCTCTTACCTTTAAGATATCTCTTCATACATAATCCAGGAATCTCATTTTTAATTCAGGACAAAATAACAGTTTTATACTACTGCAGGGACTGAGGCAGGTGGTGAGTCCACTGCAGGGTCCTTGGGAACATGCAGGGGAGGGAGATGCACCTCTCTTCACCTATTTATATCTCCAGAGCTGAAAGACAGTGTCCTGGGCACTGTGAAAACATGTAGGGATGAAGTCTCCTGTGTAAAATAAACCTCCTGTCACTTCTGGGGGCAGAGGGGACTCGGCCATCCCGAAGGGTTTGCTTCCAGCCCTGCTGTGAGCCCTGGGGAGGGAGAGAGGGTGTGTTCCTGCAGCCTTGCTTTGGGCAGAGGGGTTGTGTTACAAGGCAGGAGGTCTGGGGGTTTCCCTTGGGAAAAGAGAAGCAGGCAGGAATAAAACTCTGACCTCTGCATCCCAACGCAGAGCCCCGAAACAGCAGGTCACTAAATCCAGCTGTGGTCCTGGTTCTACATGTGGACCAGGCTGAGCACCCCAGGGACATCTGTCCCATCCAGATGTGCTCGCTGGCTCCTCTCACCTCCCCCAATACACCCTTCAGCCTGCTTGGTCTCAATCACTTCCCAATATCATTTTCTCTCACTTGGCTGCCCTCCCTCACTTCCCCTTCTCTTTCTGTTTCTGGTTTGGCTTTTTTGGTTTTTTTTTTCCATCTTTCCCTCCATTTCCCCCCCTCCCACATCTCCCTTTCCCTCTCCCCATCTCCAACTGCCCTTCCTTTCATTTCCCAACGGCTCTAAATCTGTTCTGACGTCTGAGCTTTTGTTCTGCTCCCTCCTCACCCCTGCTGGGACCTGCCCTGGCGCTCTGTTTACACGCACGTCTCTACGAATTCTCTGTCTGACAAAGCAGAGAAAAATGCCCCTCTGAGACCCCTTTTCCTCCTGCAGAACAGACTGTCCTTTATGGCAAAATAATGACTCAGCACCGCTGGGGGAGTAGGGCTGGATTTACTCCTCCAGTGAAAGAGGGATGCAGATGAGCCACCCAAGCTTTGGACTGAATCCATGCCTGGAAGACAATACAAGGCTGGCAAATGAAAACAGGCAGGGAGAGGAGGAGGAGGAGAAGTGATCCGACCACATACAATTAACTTCTAGCCTTATTTGCCTGGATGGAGCAGAGGCTGGATGGCAAGCAGCCCTTCTATTGCTCTTGCCCACCGCATGCACGCCAAGAAGTTCCTAGGGGTTGACCCTTTGTGTAACTCGAAGCATCATCTCATTATAAAGAGAAATTGAGGCATTTTGAGCTTTCAGCCAAGTGTTCTTGAGTGGTCACATGTCACCTTAACTCCAGCATCCTTTTTCAGTCACCTTATGCCACAGCTTTTTACCTTGAAGACAACCAACTGCATCTTTCAACACTGCCCACTTCAACTGGCTGCCAGATTCTCTCTAACTCAGAGCATTTTATTTTTAAGCAAAAGAAGTAATGAAATATTTATCCTTCTTTTTGTGAAACTAGAAACATAGCAGTTTGGCATTTCTCTTCCACTTCCAAATCTCTGAACTGCCCTCTTCACTCGTGTTGGGATGAGAG
Source organism: Merops nubicus (assembly GCF_000691845.1). Taxonomy (NCBI): domain Eukaryota; kingdom Metazoa; phylum Chordata; class Aves; order Coraciiformes; family Meropidae; genus Merops; species Merops nubicus. The sequence continues at coordinate 7,617 of NW_008628803.1, forward strand.
AGCTGCTCTGGAGGGATCAGTAGAGGTAGGTGCAGCCTCACTTCACAGATATTGAGATTTCTTTGTGGGACAAGGACATGGAATCGTCCCCTGATGATGCTCCTGGTGACACAAAAGCTTTCTGCCTGTCCCTACGAATTCACCCTGCCCATCTTTGTGCCCCACATGCCTGCTGGCTCTGCTGAGGTTCCCCAGCAGCCATTCTGGAGACAGGTAATCACACACTTTCTCCATGGATTTCTTCTCTTATGCTAAAAGAAGTAGCAGAACCCCCTGTTGTGAACTGGAAGATCACCAAACCATCGAGTCATTATTTTTTTTGGAACTTCTATGCTCTTAGTATCCTTTAAAGATGGAATGCCCTAATCTGTCACCAGTGGGAAAAGCCCTACTAGAGCTTCTGGTAGCCCTGTACAGGGATATACTGGGAACAAGCTGCTCTTACCCACACGAGATAATAATAAGCCCGTGGGAGGAGGCGATTAGTGGAACAGATTCAAAAGGCACCCTGCTGAGTCTAATCTGCCTGTTGTCATTCTGCTGTGGCTGTTAGGTCTAAACAGCAAGGGAGTGAGCTGGCCACCAATTTCAGGGGGGGATAGGGGGAGGAGGGTTATGCCAATCTGTCAACTTTTCATTTTCCTAGTGTGGTTTTTGTGTTTATTTAAGGTAGAGCGTTGGGCCTGGCTTGGGTTGGGGATAATCCTCGCTCAGAGCTTTTTGATCCATTTTCCAAAAAGATTATTTCAATCTCTTCCTCCCTTCCCCCAGCCCGTCTCGCCATGCTGAAGGATAATTATTTATCCTCTTAGCTCACCTCGCTTCCACAAGGCCACCCTTTAATACTGGCCAGATGCTGGGAGCAGAGGGCTCGGGGTCAGTTTTTGTGCAAGGGACACGCAGCAGCCATGGTTTGAGGCAGCAGGACAAAAACTCTAAATCCCTGCTTAAGGAAACTATTGCAAACCATTGTTTTCTTGCTTAGCTCCACCCTGAGCCAGGCAGAGGCTGGGCTGACCCTGGCACAGCTTTGAGCAGCCCTTGGGATGCTTTGGTTCACTGGGAAACGTTCTGCCAAGCAAGCAGACAGCAAGGATCAGGCAGATCCATCAGCCAGAGCCAGGCAGGTCCACAGCACCCAACGTTGCCTCTACTCCCTCAATTCTGCCTGCAAAAAAAGGCAGCAGCTAAGACCTGCCTCTTCAGCTGCTCAATTTTAACAGCAGTGAGCTTTTTCTGGAAGAAACAATCATATTCCTATTCAAAAGCCTTAAACTGTCCCAAAATGACAGTCAGGGGAGGTTCCTTCAAAGCCTGCTCTAAAGCCACGCACTGGAAGTGGGTGATTTGGTGTCTGAGGTGGTCATTAGGGTGGATGTCACCAGTCTTGGGCCATTGAGAGCAGGAAAGTCTGTGCAGGCTGATAAAGGCAGCTGGAAAACCCATCAAAAACAGGATCCAGAAGGTTTTCTTTTCCCTTTCTCCTCCTCCTGCTTTTGTCTTTAGCAATTCTCTTCCTACTCATCCAGTCCCACAGGATAATTGTCACTTCATAGCTTGTGGAGGCTACTTGAAAAGCTTCAGTTAGCAAAGAAAGGTTCTGGCCCTGTATTTGCAGCACTTCCACTTCTTAGTTCTGTGGAACCTCTGTCTTCGTGGAGATTACACATTAATCTTAATTAGGAAGTGGAAGAGGAAAAGAAGGGCCTTTTAGCCTGCATTATGCAACTTTGATCTGACTCATTCCCTTTCTCTCTGAAAGAAAAACATTTCAAAGACTTCCAGGAGCCTCAATCTAATGGCATTGACCAGAGACACTGTCAGTCTTGCTGAAGAAGAGAAAAATGCACTGATATAGGCAGTTTCTCTTAGAGTTTTATAAAGCTCTTCTTAGCAACTAGTTCTGATTAGAGATATTTTAAAATTTGAGGTCATATGCTCTTCCTTGTGTGGTTCTCATCTAGGAATCTATAATGATGTCATATTTCAGCTAGCTTTTTAGCCAGTGAAAGAGATTTATAGTCTCAGTTTAGGTTTCCCAGGCAGTTAAACACACTTAAATACACTAAGTATTTGTAAGAATCCTCCATCAGCTTATCCTCAAGAAGGAAGAGGGACTCTACATCCAACCTTCCTCCCTCCTGGTGTAGAATTGACACGTTGAGTGGATTTATTTACAAAGTGGGCAGAGCTGGAAGGTCCCATCCTGCTCATTAATATTTAACAAGTATCACAAACACAGCTTAACAGGAGAGAGGGTTTTTTTGACATCTTTTCTGGAAGGTGACATGTGCATTACACACTTCAGTGCAGTCAGGGGGGATAGCAGGGCTTGGTGCCCCTAGAGATGTCACCTTCTATAAACAAAGTGCCCATAATGGAACAGGTCATCACATCTGCATCGACTACTAGATATCTTCACAGCCTCTGTTATTATTTTGGTTTTGAGTGTAAATGGCATGATGGAAATGTATTGGCAGACACCTCTGGTTTTGGGGCTCACACTCATGACTCACTGCTTTAGTTGTCACACTCATGTTCCCTCTCTCCAGGCTGGGAAGAGCCTTCAGCAATAATGCATCATTAACATCCTCTTTCTGGGCCCCAGCAATCAAACATTCATGGACTCATATAAAGTGTTTCAGTTCAGATTTCTCCTTTCTTCCTCCTCCTCAGCTAAGGGGAGTTGTCATCACAAACTGCACGCTGAGCTGGGAATTGGCTCAGTGGGGAATTTCACCATGAAGCTACTGCTGGAGAAGGGTGAAGTTTCAGTTGGCTTAGTCTAAACTAAATCCTTCTTTATTACAAGTTTATGAGAAACATGGACCATCATCTGAAGTTTAATGATTAACACAACCAACCATCACCCCCACACAGAATATGCTCTTCTTGTTGAGCAGCCCAATTAGTTTCTCACTGGGATCTCCCACTACCTTGATTGAAAAGAATAATTATTACAAGAAAACCCAAGGTGTAAAGGATTTTCAAAAGCAGACAACCCTCCCAAGCAAAAGTTCCCATTCAGTGCTAACAATTCCTCTTGATTTCAACAGAGAAAGACCTGGGGCAACTCCAAGTAGGTAGGAAAGTCTTCATCCTGTCTCCAGGAAAGAAAGAAGTTTTACAGTTGGCTAAAATTCCTCAGTCCCTCAGCTGCCTACCTCCTTTCAGAGGAGATTCACAAACCTCTCCTCCCTTCAAATGCCAAAAAGCAGGTTTTTGGTAAATAACCCAAGCTATAGTGGCAATGATCTTTGACTGCAGGCTTGTCAGATTGTCCTCTGAAAGGACCATGGGGAATGGGGCAGGGGGAGGGAAGTTTTCCCACCTTGCTGCCCTTCTGCTTAATTACAAATAATTCAGCATTATAAATATAATCACATATAACCAGCATGTAAAAGAAAACCAGCTTCCCAGGCTGTCCAAATTGTGGAAGATCTCACAGCTCCAACCCTAAATTATGTATCCTGGCCAAAAAAACCCAACCCAACAATATCTTTCAGGGACAGGCTGGGACCAGTTCCTTACCTAGAGATGCTCGGGCAGTTACAGAGGCTGGGAAAGAGGCCAGGATGAGCCATCTGAAGGGTGAGCTGAAGATCCTATTTATAGGACTGTTCTGGTAGCAAATGAAACGTGAACCCTGCCTGGCTGGGGCTGAGGGCAGAGCCTGCCCAGAAGGGGCTGTGCAGAACTCTGAGCCCCCCAGGATGTTGTCAGAGAGACCTAAGCTGAGCAGTGTCACCTCCTACCCCTCCAGCTCCTGTTGAGCAATGCTGGATTATCAGTGCTGCATCCTTGCAGCCATATATGAATAAAATATCACATGAATACATTCATTCTACCTGTAGAGCTTCATCTGATTTGCCTGACATCCCTAGAAACCAGTCAGCTATGTATAATAAAGAGCTTCCATTGGTGCTTCAAAGGTCCTAGGTTGTGAATCCATTATCCTATGAATCCATTATCTCTTTCAAAAGCTGCCTTTCCTTTTTTATTTTAACAAGACCCAACAAGAGGAGAAATGGGGAAGAATCCTCAGATTGCATCAAGTTTTAGATAAGTTCCTGTAGTACAAGAAAATTAAATACATTTCTAACTATAGCAGGAGAGATTTAATAGTTAGAAACAGGCAGCAATGAGTGATTCTAAATGTAGCCTGGCTTGAAGATGGAGAATTTGATAATAAATAGACTTCCAAGTTGTAATGAGGAGGAAATAATTGGTAAGAAGTGTTTATCCTTGCAGAGTTCCCTCCAGAAAGAAAAATCTGCATGTTCCCATGCATAGTCCTGTCGTGCTGGAACACGAGTGGAGCAGCAGTGCCTGGAAAAAGTCTACAGTGCATTTGGGAACATGAACTGCCCCAAATTTTGCACTGGGGTGAAGGAGGATAGACAAGCCCATGATGAAAAGAAGAGGAATATTTTCTCCATTTCACTCCCCAACCTAAATATAACTCAAGGAAGGTTGCTCCCATTTCTGGAAGGACTCTAGAACTTGCTCCTGAATTTACCCAAAATGCCTCGTTAGCTTCTCATCATATTTTGCTTTCAATTTTCTCAAAGCATCATTTTGATCACCTCAACTGCTCCAACCCTTCTCTGTGTCATGCCTGGCACAGGTAGGGCCAGATCATCAAAGGGATACAAATCAGCATCATTCCAGTGAAAACAAAGAAATCCAGCTGCTTTTGGACAACCTGTGGATGCGACTGAGAGATCTTACTGGAGCCACATGAGGTTCTGATTCACCCTAGATTGTGCATGTCAGAGTGACTCAGAGCCTGTGGAGGTGGGAATAGCAGTTGGGGGCAAAGAAAATTCTACTTTTCCTGTTTCCTTTGCTTCAGATGAAAGAATGAACCCAAGTCCCTTTCACATTATAACTCCCCTGCCCATAATGATTTTTTCTCCACGGTGTCCATGGGGACATCCTTCACTACAAAATACCAATCAAGAGGATTCCAGTTAATTGCTTCGTGCAAACCCTTACAAGCTGAATGAGCCCATCCAGGGAATGGGATTTTTTTCTTCCCTTTTGCTATTTCTTATTATGGGCTGGTCAGTGCTGAGGGATGGTGTTGATAAGGTACCAGTGGATCAGGACTCTGATCATGTGCCATCTGGAATGAAAAGACAAAGCCAGGGAGGAGGGAAATGCAGAAGAGGGAAGCTGCTGCAGGCAGGGCTGTCCCAGGAACAGGGACGGGGACGAGGATGGGACAAAGGTCCCTTTGCTGCTTTCTGTTGAGGTAAATCTCCCTTCCCCTCCCGACGGGCTCTGGCTGCACGCAGAGAGAAGGCAGTGCTGCTTTTGCTGCACAAAACCATTGCCACTTCTCTTTGAAGTGTTCAGTGAATATAATCTTGTTTTTTCCAGGCTCTTATCTACCTCGTATAAACTAAGGATTGGCAAACATTTCAACCCTGCTTGGGAAGGTGTGAGAAGAAGATTAACACATCTATTTTTCAGTCCTAAAATGGGGTTTGTCTCACTTTTCCGAGACAGGGTTTGGGTCTTTGTGCTACAAAACTCTTCTTGACTCAGTGAGTGACCATAACCTGTGAGCATCTCAAAGTCTGGCCTCCACCAGCTCATCACAGGCTTCCTTTGGGCCAATTGGAATGGTCAGGACCTGAGTTCCAAGGCTTGAGTGCAATAAGCACACCTCAACCCCTTTCCCATTGCTGTGGTGACCGTGGTGGCAGCAAGAATCTCAGATATACAACCCAAATCCACCAAGTAACTTCTCCTCAGCAAGGCTCTGCTGTCTAGGACCTAGGGTCCAACAGAAAACCTCTGCTGTTACAGCGTGTAACCTCAAGTTGTAAAGGCAGCGTGCCAAAAAAAAGACATTATCTGGACAAAGTCTTGTGAGCTCCTTTCTCAGGGCACAGAGCAAACCAAAGGTCCATGATTTGGCCTCCTGGGAGAAAAGCTGCAGCCTCCCCCTCTCCCAGAGAGCTAAAACACTGGGACCAGGTGGTCCCTACCTCTAAGAGGAGAGAAGCTGCTCTGGGACAGGACAGAGTGCAACAAGGCAAGTACCTTGTCCTTGGACCTGTTTATGAGCTGGAGGTGATTATTTGCATAGTCTATGACACGGTAAAAATGACTGTGAAGAAAAATTGGCCTTTTGGGCTTTTCAGCACATGTTTAAGCAAAGATGTAGAAGGTGGTGGCAACAGCCAAGTGTCTGAAGTGGGAGGGATGGAGAGGAACCGACTGCAACTGGAGCTCGGTGCTGGTAGAGCCCCATTTGGGAAGCTGCTGTTGATGGGAGCTGTTGGTGACCAGAGCCTTGATGGAGGAGATGAGCATCGTTCCTCCCAACGAGCAGCAGGAGCTGGGAGCCGTGGTGAGCTGCCTGCCTGCAGCAGATAACTGTTCTGCTGGATTGCACTGCGTGACCAGACAAGGTTTAAAGGATCAACGCAGGGGTTTTGCATTCAGGTGACTTAATACCCAGTCAGAAACAGCAAGAGCAGCGATCTCAGGCAGATAATTGCTCCAAGCTCTCAATGCAGGCACGTTTTCTCATCTATAAACTTGCATTTTAGGAGCTGAAGGAAGGAATCTGGGGGCCTTTTCTTGTTTGGGTAGGATTTTTGTATTTGAGTTATTTGCTCTATTATTAAAGGCCAAAATATTTGGCATTTGGAGATCTTAACCCCAGCAGCTCTGCCCTCTCCCACCCAAATCTCAACATTTCACAGCCTAAAGGGTGAATGGAGAAAATCTGCCATCTTCATTCTACAAGGCACTGAGGGACAGAGAAGCAAAATGATTGATCGAGATTAATCCATGGCAAAACAAAGGTCCCAACCCCAAATCCTCCCTAAAATCAAACCCTAAAATGTGCATTATTCTTCCTCTGTCTGCCTTTAATAAGAACAGATTTGGACAACGACATCAGGCTACATGCGTTGCTCGATGCAGCGTGAAATCCCCCAGTCTATAGTCCATCTCTGGAGATTTGGGTTGCTTGTATGCAAGATCTGGCTTTCAGTTCTGGCTCCTGATTTTAATTTCCTCTTGCATCCAGGTGCTTGGCTCGGGAGCCTGCGTGGCTCCTGCTCCTGAATGCTAATTCCAACCGAGCCACACAGAAGAGCCATTGTGAATGTGATAAGGAAGCACTGGAAGCTAGTGGCAGAGCCTCAGCTGATTGCAAACTGATACTGCTCCCTTGTTTAAGTGGAAAATTAGCTGGAAAAAAAAATCATTAAAATATGGTAGACATTCTCTTCGGGCTCTTCTGAGGGCTGGTGTTTCTTGATGCATTCAAATAAGGTCTGTATTCCCCATGCCCTTGTAATACAGAGTGACTGTCTGTCAAAAACCACACGACTATCTGCTGTCTATTCTCTGTTCTATTGTAATTAAGACACTGGGAATGTTTATGGGATTTGGGTCCTTGCATTTAATGAGTGTTGGATGTGTGCCTCCATTCTAATCAAGAGTGGGACGGGTTATTATTAACGTAGGACTTTGGATGCACATGGCTGCTTACAGAGTTAATGAAGATGGATTCCTTTCTCAGAACAGATTACAAGCCCAGGTCCTGCAACCCCTGTTCTGAGGTGTTCTCAGTGAGTAAATCATGGCAGAAAATCATCAACTGCTGCACGATGACAGAACTCTAAAGATGAGCAAGAACTGGCTCTGCTGGGGATGCTCTTGGGGAGAGAAACAAGGAGCAGATCAGTGAAAGGAAGATTTTCTTCCTTTGGATTAAAGTTGGGCTGGAGTCTAGGTGAAAAAAGACAGCGAGAGAAGAATCCTGGGCAGCACCAATCATTCTGAACTCTGATGAGCCAATTTGTTCCAGGCATCAGGATACAGAGGCCTTAACACTTTGCTGTGAGTCCCCATCCATCATACCCACCAGCACGTCTGTGTTCTGAGACACAAACTCAATCCCTCGTTTGTCACAGTCCTCTGTCTTGTGTCCCTTCCACCCTTCATCTGCCCTAAGGCATTTAATGTATGGGTCTGTACCCCCATGTGTCTCCAGCTCCAAAATATAGTGCTAGTTCTTGCTTCTGAGTTTTCAGGCAAATCACATCTATTATCTATCAGGACATTAGGTTGGACCTGAGGAACAATTTATTCCCCCAAAAAGCTTGTCCCAGGCTGCCCAGGGCAGTGGTGGAGTCCCCACTCCTGGAGGGGTTCCCAAGCCGTGGAGATGTGGTGTGAGGGACATGGGGCAGTGGGGACGTGGCAGGGCTGGGGGACAGTTGGACTCCATGAGCTTAAAAGTCTCTTCCAACCAAAATTTTTCCACTATTCCATAATCTTTTTGCACCATGGTGTGTGATGAAAATTGGAGGTTCTTGGGTGCAGAATAACAGATACTGAGTGAGAAAAATATGGGAAAATAGGATGATGTGAAGGGCAGGGATAAACCACCCCAAGGTCAGGGATTTAAGGCCATGGCTGGCATGATCAAGTGTTGGCAATAGTCATGCTTCCAGCTGGAGGTTGGATTAGAGACTTCCAGAAGCCTTTTCCAGCCATCACTGTTATAATTTGGCAATTAAATAAAATTAGCACCCTCTGAACTTCACTAGCTGCAGAGCAGAGCAATCGAAAAGAACAAAACTCTTTCCTGAGATTCATGTCTGAATTGCATTGGAAGAAAGATCCTTGGTGTTTAATCTATTGAAAAGCAGCTTTGCACCTCAAGGTACTGTTTAAATGGACTGAAAAGACTGAGTGGAGGGATGGATGGATGCACACACTAGGAAGCTCACAAGGGAAACACTGGTAGATGGAGGCTAGGCAGCCACCTCTAACTTAAAAATGAAGTCTAGGATTCTGAGTTAGCAAAAGGGGTTGCAAGCATTGAATTTTAGGCTAAGAAACCAGGTTCCTGAGACCTGGTTCCACCTGAGACCTTTTTTTGGACTCTTTTAGTCAGCTGTAACACTGTGGATGTTGTGCCAATCCCAGCAGAGCTGAAATGTCAGTGTGCTGGTGACATTTGTAGGTTTTAAGGCTCAATGTTATTAAGGTCCATTTTTCTATCTGTCAGAAGTTTCTCTCTTCTACCCACAGGGGATGGATTTTTGTCTTTTCACTCCATTCCTTGGGATTCCCACCGAGACCAGACCTGTCAGCTGCCATGCTGCAGAAGGACTTGACTGCCATCATTCCTGGTGGGACAAAATAACTGTGTGCTCATTATCACAGCCTGAAATCACAGCATATTGTGGTTCTCAGGAAGCATCTCCTTCCTCTAGCTGTCTGGCTGAATCAGATTGTGTTGTGTCCAGATGTCTCACACTGGCTCGGATCGTGCTGCTGCCAAAAGCACCGAATTCAACCTCCCAAACCACTGCCTGCTGCCCACAGACCATCTCCCACTGCCACGTTCAGTGTTGATCACCCTGGGAAAGGGACCAGCATCTTTTCCCACCATCCTGACACCTGCATCAGGTCTTTTTTTTTTTTCCATTTTTTTGGCCTTATGTTGCACAAAGGGAAGGACTGAGTGGGGCTGACTGATTTGCTTCCATCATCCTGCCCTCCACACCAGCACAGGATGGTCCAGGGTGCCAGTTAATATGATCACATCAGATTGACTTAATGGAAGCAGCTTAAGCAAGGACTTTTCACCATCCAAAGGGATAAAAGCCTGTAGAAGGTTTTCTCCTCCTCCTGGTGAGCTTAAAATTGTCATGCACAACTTGATTTCAATTGATTATGTGCTTATGTGATTTGGCAGAATAACTGAAAAGAGAGAGCACAGCACTTGCACATGTGTCTGTGCAGTTTAGATAACCAAGTGCTGGCTCTGTTTTGATAAGAACAGCCACCACCAGGTCATCAGCACAGAGTCAACTTTCCATCTCCTCCTCTACTGTTCAGCTGCACGTTTCCCCTGCAGAGCTCAGGGAGCACGTGAAGTCTCCATCCTTGGAGACATTCAAAAATGGATTGCAAAAAAGGACCTGAGGAACCTGGCCTGAATTCAAAGCTGGGTCAAACATCATAGTCCTCCTTGTTCAGGGAGCTGGGCTGGAGCAGGAGGCACCCAGAGGTTTTTCTCCAGCTCCAGTGACTCTGTGTGGTGTCGTACAGAGGAAACGAGCTGTGTTTGCTCCAGGAAAAACACTCATTTCAGCACTTCAGGGGTTCTACAGACAGGGCCTATATAAATGACAATATCAGGAGAAGTTACCAAAGCATGAAATTCCTTCTTCACCCCGAGTATATTGGAATTGATTCCTTTTCAGGAGAAATGTGCTCATGCCTGGCACTAAATCCTGTCCCCTCTTTCAGTCTGCACTGAACACCCACGTGCAGAAAGTGTTTTTTGTTTTTTCCCCCAACCTTTTTTGAATGTGAGTTTTTGTGTAGGTTTATAGTAACAGAGGGACCTGGTAGCTACAATGAACACGAACACTCTTACAGAAGGGAGTGATAAAATAACCTTTGAAATTCCATCTTGCAAACCTCCCTCATGCTCTAAGGAAACACAGTAGACTATGTGCAGTCAAATCCTGATTTTCACATATAAACTGGATTCTGCTTTCGAGCCAATGCTGGTGTATATGAACCTGGAGATAGGTTGTCCCATTGAAAACTTCACACTCCAGAATATCCCCACACTGAAACGTGTGGAACTCATTTTTTCTGGCTTTAAACTAAAATTTCAAGCCTGGAGATAGGTTGTCCCGTTGAAAACTTCACACTCCAGAATATTTCCACACTGAAACGTGTGGAACTCCTTATTTTTTCTGGCTTTAAACTAAAATTTCAAACCTGATGAGAGTTTTCTGTGTAAATAATGTTTATATTAGGTGGTGGTAGCACCCAATCTCCTTAACATGTCACTAATTTGACTAGAATTCCAATTTTTTAAAAAAATATTTGGGAGAGACTGATATGAAGATGACCCAATAGATCACCTTTCCTTTCTGCTTTATTCTAATATTGTTCTACTTCCAAGCAAAGGAGACTCCATCTCTTTGATCACCTATACTCAATCTTTAGGGCAGGATATTGTGGGTGGTAGAAGTGAACTCACTCTGTACCTTACATGCCTTTGAGAAAACAAAATGGTTTGAATACAGCTCCCAAGCCACAAAGACAGGAAGAAAAAAAGGAGAATTGGAATATGGAGCATGCCAGGATTTATCCTTTTCCCCAGACACTGGGTTTGGAAGGCTCTTTTTTCTTGTTGGGATGAAAAATGGCAGCACCAAGGTGAACATCATCCTCTTTTTACTGAGGTGTTTCAAGAGCTTCACAGTTTGGGGACCTGGGCAAAGCTCCCAGGGACAACCTGATGTCTCAAAGGCTCCTGTAAAATCACAGAGTCTATAGATCTGTAGAGGGGGTGGCAACAGAGTTAAGGAAATGAAAACTCATTTCAAATGCAAATGCCAAGGCAACAGTTTGCATTAAAAATCAGCAGCTCTGAATGTCAGGGAAAGTTTTTACAGGCTTCATCTGCCTCATTTCAGGCAAGGTGTCCAAATGTGGGCAGGCTGCTAGTTGCAGAAACCTGGGCTGGGAAAGGAAAAGTTGTCTGGGAAGGGTCTGTAACCATTTCTGTGGGAACTCTGACCTCCCAAGAGACCCTTCTGGGGAGCCTGTGAGGACAGGGGCTCCCCAAGGAGAACTGCAACAGCTGAAGTGAACAAAGGATGGTCAAAGCTTATGGAGACAATAAGAGGATGATCTGAGAATTGGCTGCAGACCTGCCAAAAAGCAGTAGCAGAAGAGAAATCTGGCAATTCTGGAAGGCTGAAGCTGGAAAACAGGAGGACAAGCACCAGGAATGGGGCCAGAATTCAATGTGGCTTTGGAAGAGGAAGGTTCAAGAGTCTTGTCTCACCTTGTGACCCAATACTTTCCCCTCACATGCTGTAAAATCTCTTCTGCTCTTTTTTTTTTTGCAACAGAATTTCAGATTAACAAGAAAGCTAAACACAGCCTCCAAATGAAGCAGAAGCTGATGTTAACTCAACAGTTTCAGTCGGCACTTGCCAAGTTCTGCTCTGGCACAAACGGGTCTCTTCCATCTGCTGTGTATTTCCAGCTCTCTCAATTGAAGTTTTGGCCACGTGATCCATTTTCTGTAGCAAAAAAAAACCCAAAACTCTTCATGGGCCATTGCTAGCAGCTCCCTCTGTCTCTGTCCCTTGGCTATGGAGGAGATAATGAGCTTTCTTCTGCCAGCACAGGCTGCTGCCCAGCAGCTGCACTGGGCACGTGGGCTGGGACTCCCCAAGACACCCTGGGTGCCACTGTAAAAAAATACAAGCCCAAGTGGAACAGCAAGCCCACCCCATGAAGAAACTAAGATTAAGATTCTTGGTTCCTCCAAAAGACCACGCTCAGACCTGGAGGGTGGGATTGAAACCTGTCAGAACTGCTCCCTAATTTCTGTTCCTGTCTGGTTTGTACCTCAGCCACCATTCCAGGTAAGAATAGCTGCAACTGTTCTTTTCACCCACATTTTTCCCCACACACATTTCCTTGCAGAGAGGCAAACTTTCACAGCACTCTTCTTTAAAGAGAGGTTTTTCTGTTGAAGAAAGACCAGAGGCACCGGATAAAATTTTCTTTAAATTGTCCAATTAAAACCAAAGTGCCCAAGAGCTAATAACCAAAGCAGATGTTAGCTCCAATTCTAAACCAATTATTTTTTTTTTTTCAAATCTGCTCTTGATGGACTTATGCTAATGCATTATTTTATTATCAGGAGAAATTGTAGCTTGTGCAGTGGTTTAACAGCCTCATTACAGAGATAACACTTGTTTTGTGTGCCCATGATAAATGCAGACTTAATTCACTCAGCAAAGAGCAGCATGACAAGAGATGGGCTCTGTGTCTGCAACTCTACAGAGCTGGAGCTCTCAACATCTCAAGGAGCTGTTTGAGACTCTCTGGGGCTCATCTACACGAGGAATTAATCAGCATGGATCCAGCAAAGTATTTCTTGCAGTTGTCCCTGTGTAGACCTCAAGGAATTCTTGCTTGACTGTGCCTACAGCTGGTGGTTGGGGTGCTAGGACCCATATTTAAGATATTATAAGATATTAAGATTTAACATTTAAGATATTTATTTTCTATACCCCTCCTTTACCACCCCAGAGAAGGAGACACCCTGGAGAGGATACCCTTCAAAGGTGAAGAGCAGGCTGTGATGCTGTTCTGTTGACTTTTGATTTCTGAACAGGGAGCTCATTAAATGTTCTTAGAAAACCATGGGAAAGCAAGCAGATTCTTCTAACAACCCTCAGCCACGGGGAGAGCCCCTGTGCCTAGGAGGGAGAAGTCAGGAGTCAGTCTGGAGCTTTCTTCACAAGCCCTCTGGCTGTCTGCAAAAAACAAAGTTTGGCTTTTTCTTCAATTTCGCCAACAATACTGAAGATACTTTAGCCAAAGGCAAGAGAACAGAGCTTGTTTTTCCCTCTGTAGAAATAGTTTTTGTTTAATGCCTTGCACAAACCCAAAAACTAGAATGCAAAGACTCACAACAACAAGACTTTCCAGAAATCAGACATCAACCACCCACCACATCCACAAAATGCCTGGAAATTTCCCCTGACTACACATTAATACAACATCCCTAACCAGAAAGCTTTTAAGATTTTTCCCCAAAACCACAGGAGCAAAAGTCACAGTAGACTCTGGCTCTATCAAGTGCCTTCACTGTGGGAGGCCACAGACCATGTTTATGCTCAGCCATGGTCACTAGATGACCATGCCCATGTCTTGTGCCCTACTCTGGCTGTATCAAGTGCCTTCACAGAGGCCACAGACCATGTTTATGCTCAGCCATGGTCACTAGATGACCATGCCCATGTCTTGTGCCCTTCAAGCACTGCTATAAAGGAGGTACCTGGTTTATGCAGTGGGATGTGAGCCATGCCTGGAAGCATCTTCATTGCTGCCCCATACATGCAGCGTTGGTGAGGGTGTCCCTGGGCAAAGCCCAATTGTGGGGCTCCTGGGAAGGATGCTGGGCATCCACAACGACACAGATTAGAGGAACCATCTGGGCAGGGCTAACAGAAAACCTCATCATCTCTTCCACATCTTTTGCTGACCACTTGCCCAAATAGGAAGGACAAGGCTATTAATGAGAAGCACACAGGCCAGACCTTTCCATCCCACTTCAATTTCCCAAGTCCACCAGTTCAATCCCAATCATAGTCATTGCCAAGGAAAAAGAACACTACATACATGATCCTCTTTCTGGCCTGGTCTTGATCTCATCCTGCTGTTGCTGGGGAACTCTACTTGTAGTGGACAGTCAGGAAGCTCTTCCACCAAAAGAAAACCCTACATAGCATATTGACTACAAGCAGAACCAGCTTTTATAGTATTAACTCTAGAGGCAGGACACCTGATGTTCATTCTAAAGGCAGGACACCTGATGGGGATCTCCTAACTGGTTTTCACCCAGGCCTTGAGAAAAAAAAACCAAGATGAAGGTCTCTCCTGCCTAGTTGTGAGCATCATCCATATGTCAGCCCTCATTCAGGGCTGGGGGTTTAGACCCCAGCACTTCAACGTGTGAGCAGCTCCAGTAATGGTGGACCCATTGGTTGAGCAGACAACAGAGAGTTCAGACAAAACATAGTGATCTGAGCTCTTTGTCCAAAAGGTTGAATAGGACAAAGAAATAGGCCCTCCAGAATAAGCTTCTCTTTGGATTACAGAGGCAGGTTCTCCTGCTGTGTTGCCCTCTTGGCCACTTTGCCCACCCTGCCTTCACTCTGCAGCAGCCAGGGAAAATTGCCAGGCTATAATCAAGATATTTTTCAAGTGACTCCAACCATTAAATAAATGTGAAGGTCACGGAGCTGTTTTCTCCCCTTCTTTGTCTAAAATTCATTTTTATACAGATCGATATCGGTGAAGACTGAAGGAGAAAAGGGACTTTGGGAAGCAAATCCTCCCTGCTCAGAAGCAGGGCAGGAGCACGATGCCCCCCAGCAGTGTTTTATAAAGGAGCAAGATTTATCCTTGCAGGCCAAGGTTGGCTTCTCTTTCATTCTTCAGCCACCTCCTGCCTTTCAGTCTCATTTCTTCCCAGTGCAGCAAGAGGGTGAGTGGTGACTGAAGCTCAGCACCTGGTGCATCCATTCCTCTCTCTTTCAAAGGGATTTCCTCCTTGCACAGCACAGGGCTGAGCTTTCACCCCATCAGCTGGACCAGGCAGTTTCTGATTAGTAGGAATCTTGGGAATGAAAGGAATGGGAAAGGTTCTTGCTTGCTTTTTTTAATCCCCCCCATCCCCTGCCCTTCACTTACCTGGTATGACCGAGGTGTAGTTTTGAGGTTCATCAAATTTGATCAAATTTCCCACTTTGTAGGCAATGTGGTGCAAAGCCTATTTAAGGTTTACTCTTAAAAAGAACCCATAATGCAGCAGATAAAATTCCCAAATGCTGCTGAACTTTGTGTTAGTGATCCAGTGCTTGGCTTTTTTCCATCCTTCTCCAAGGAAATCCTCAGCAGCAGGAGTAGGAGCCTTCCCCATGTCCAGGGTGTCCCTGTGTCTCAGTGCAAGTGCACAGAGAGCTCTGCTGTCAGAGGAGACACTCTGAGAAGCTGTGGGGAAATGGGATTGCTGAAGAGCTCATAGTTCTGCAGAACCAGAAGTATTTATCCCCACCTTTGCAAAACTCCAACCCATTAAAACAGCTTCTCTTGCATTTTGGATAAACCCACACTGCAGAGATGTGATTTGTAAACCTCCTGTCCCTATTCTTCTCTCAGCCATCCCACTTCTGCACCAAACACCCTATCAATACCCATCACAAAGCATCTCCTTCAGACCAGCTTCAGCCTCCCAGCCCTCTCTCCATTAGGAAGAGACAAAATAAATGAGCTCTCTGGCTGGTCCCAAAGCCTCCACACTGTAGTGGAAGATGAATGGCACCGTTGCCTTTTATCACTAATGCAGAGCAATCATACCAAGACCTTACAGAGTCCCATATATCTTCAAAGAGCTCTGTGTCCATTAGCTAAAGAGCACTGCTCGACACAGGGAAGCAAGCAATAAAGATGGGGAAAAAATATAATACATATTTTCCTCCCTCTGAAATACAACTGGATCTATGTGGGAGCTTCGTTCTCTTTTCACAAGACAGTGTCACAAGTCTTTTGATCCGGGTGAGATGAGCACAGCTCCCATGATCTCCAGAACACACTGCAAGTGAGAGAGGGCAGGGCCAGATCACCACCACCGCACTAAGAACCATCCCAAATTAACCAAAGGATGCACTCTCCACTCTGGGAATAAAGCTGCTGCACCCTCTGCTGGGGAGAGGGTTGGGCACAGCCTGGCACGTCAACGCTGTCCTGCTCCAGGAGGTCTTAAAAGTGTTTGTTTTACCAGGGAAATGCCAGCAGGGCTGGGGCTGAGCTGCCCTTGCCACCTCCAACTCAGGCCAGCAGCTCTTTGTCCATCACTTTAGAGACAGCCAACTTTATTAATGACCTATTTTTTTCTGCCCTGGCACTAGAAAAAATGGTTATTTTATGTAAGGATGAAAATCCAGACAGACCTGAGCATACCCCAGACCTGAGTCCCTGCTCTGCTCCCCCCTCCTTGGACTGGTGAACCCCCTAGTTCACCAATGGACCTGGAGCTGTTCCTGCAGGAGCTGCAGCAACATCAGGGGCACCCACAGCAAAACCAGATGTGAAAGAGCTGGTAAAAATGAGACAGGATCTCCCCCCACTCCAGCCTTTCCTGCCACGCTAAACGAGAGAGCCTGCAGCCCCCAGCTGAGAAGGAAGCTTTGAATAATATATATGATGCTATCAATAAGTCATAGAGTAAAACCCAAATGTTTTTCTTCTCCTACTACCCTCAGCTTGAAAGGGCAAGAGGCCAAGAGACATTAATCCTGGAGTCTTTGGTAGCTGCCCACTCAGCAGCTTTGCACCTCATTCCTTACAAAAATACATATTTTGCCCTATTTAGGGAACTGGTCTCACTGAATCCCTTAATTTTTGCCAACAATGCTATTTCCACTCTACAAACAGCAAGGGGGTGATGTCCTAAAACCAGAGAAGACCCAAAACACATGAGGTCCAGACCCTTTGCACTGCTGAGCTGGGGTTGTGCTCAGCTCTGGAGCAATCTCCTGCTTCTCCCCAGCACAAACAGCTCCGAGGTGACTGGTTATAAGGGGTACTTCCCTGGGGCTCCCAGGAAATCCACTGTCTTTGCTCTCTTGGTGCTTAACTATGATTACTGTGCAGGTAGGTGGCTTTCTGGACCCTGAAGGACCCAGAAGCTGAGCTGGAAAAAGGAAGGAATTTAGTCTGCTCCCATTCTTAGAGATCTTTTCCAGCCTAACCTGTTCTGAGTCTCTGATTTAGAGGATGCTCTGCAGGAGCAGGAGGGTTTCCAGCGCCGTGCTCAGCAGCGTGTTCGTTCTGCCATCTAGGGTCCAGGCTCTGTGGCAGGCTGCACATCTCCAGCAATCTTGTTTCCTTCAAAGAGGAGCTCTGGCTTCTCTGCAGGATGGATTGGAGGGGAAATTTCAGCTTTGAGCCCCTCTGGAGGGGGTTTGTGCAGTGCATGCATTGCAGGCGTGCATGGGGATGAGTTGATGCAGGTTTTGAAGCAGTGCCACTGCCTGGATATTTGGGAGAGGGAGATCTGGAGGTATCACCACCTTCTTTGGTCATGTCACATGAGCAGGAGATATTTTGTCTGGGTTTACTTTTTTATTTGCTATTTCAAACCCTTTCTACCCACAGAAATTGTGCCTCCGTGTGTTTGCTCCAGGGAAGCCCCATTTGCATTGCAGGGAGCTGGAAATTCCTGGTGCACCAGTTCTCCCAGTTAATCTATCATGCCTCAGTGTGTGCAGCCATTTGGTTTAACCACTTAATTAAAACTGTCTTGATTGATTTATATTCACTGCTTCCTTCGTGCTGCCATTTCAGTAAAAGGTTCAGCTGAGTCAGGAGAAAGCAACGAATAAAATCACATTTTAACATCTGTCCTCTGAAGAAGGAATCAGGACCTCAAAATTTTAGTGTGGAGAATCAGCCCCAAGCCCATGTACTGCTATTGTGATTAAAAAGGAATTGAGTGGAAAGCTCTAAAAATTAAAGAAGTGCCAGATCAACAAAAACCTCACACCAGTGCTGACCAGTGGCAGAGGGAGAAAAAGAAACTTCAAGGGTTTCTGCTGCTTTTTGGGTCTAGAAAGTGGGAGGGATAAAGTGTGTTGGTGCCTCTAAAACATTTGTTCAATAAATTAACAGGAAATGTGTAATTGATGGGTCTGGTCATCAAAAATTACCTGGGACTGACTCAGCTGAAGCTGAAGCTGAGAAATCTCTGAAAGCCAAAGAGGAAAGAGGAATTCAAGGGCATCCAAGTTCAATGGTTTAAAGAGTAACGTCACTGGCTTTTCAGGGGTATCCAAACATCTCCTTCCTCCATCTCTGACTTGCCTCCAGTTAACAATCCTTCAAAATTTGCTCATGAGTTTTGGGTGAAAAATCCCACGTTCCCTTATTGACCGAATTCCTCATCCATGCCAAATTACAGAATCTCTCAGGGCGTGTCCCATCTCCTCTCCCTCTTCCTTCCACTCCATCCTATGGCTTTCTGATGAGCTATTTATTACTAACTTCCTTACACAAAGAGTGCAACCACCTTGCTGGAAAACATTTCTCTTTCTGGGAAGACACTTTCTGCCCAGAACCACCATTAGGTTCCTATTGATGGAAACAGGAGAGAGCTGCCAAGAAGATAATGATGATAAATGGTCGCCCAGAGCAGGGCTGGAGTAACATTAAATGGATCACAGAGATTTTCATTCAGGGTTCTGCCACTGAGGTATTATTGCACAGTTCTGGAAAGCGAAAAGATTCCTGCCCACCCAGGGCTGGAAACCTAAAAGCTGGAGTGAGGTGTGACTGGGATCAAAAGCTGGAGTTGGCTTTTTGTCACCTTAGACCGAGAAGCTCCAAGTGTCTTAAATGGGGTGCCCAAAAAG
Source organism: Merops nubicus (assembly GCF_000691845.1). Lineage (NCBI taxonomy): Eukaryota > Metazoa > Chordata > Aves > Coraciiformes > Meropidae > Merops > Merops nubicus. Next base: position 26,624 of record NW_008628803.1, read on the forward strand.
TAGGGCTGAAATTTTACAGTCTGAGTCCTCCTCTTGTCACAACTCCTCCTTACTCCTCCAGTGAATGAGGAAGAAAAGTTTCTTTAATTTCAAAGGGTAGTATATGGTTTAATCAGTCAGCAAACAAAGCACAGAAATACCCAGACTGGGATTCTGCAGAGCTGGGCAGAGTTTTTGGTGAGGAGTTCATCCTGCAGAAGTTCATACCCTCTCACTGCATAGACAACCCCAAACAAACTCCCAAAAAAAACCCCAAAGCTCATTTGGGAAAACAACTTCTGCTTAACTTCTTAAACCAGCTGCTTTTGCCTAGTTAGAATCAGCAGGCTGGAAACTTGTGTGGGGTGTCCCCGAGTCACCACAATGCCGCTGTGTTCTTGCACCTCCTCAGGACCCAGCTCCTGGCACCCTGATAAAATATCCCTGCCCAAAGATTTTGAATAAAACTCGTTTTCCCTTGAGGAGCTTTAGCTGTGAGACCAGGTAGATATAGCCCCATGATAGGCATGGCCATTGCAGCCCTAAGGAGTTTGGATGGTTTGTATTCAGATGAATTTCTTCATTTACTTCTGCTCCACAAAAAGGGAACATCTACCACTGCAGGGAAAAGGGGCCTCCTGATTTTTCCTCTGGACCAGACCATCAGGGCACTGGAGGTGTGTTATTTCAGTGCACCTTAATGTGCTGTATCCATTGGGGAATGCTCACACTTGGCCTTCTATAGCTTTGGGGTGGATGGAAGCTGCTGAAGGCTTCGAGCCAAGTCATCTGGTACAACCAGGGGGCTGGAGCAAACCATTCTACCAAGCCTCTTCCACTGCCTTGTCCAAACGACTGGCAGGTTTTTTAATATCCATCTAGATTCTCATTCCTCATCTTCCTGGAGAAAAAAAATATCAGTGTGGAGGGAGGGCTTTTACTTCTTCCTTTTCTGCTGCAAAATGGAACTGCTGTTTCATCAGCCAAGCTCGCTATGGAAAACAGTCAGTCCATCCACTTGGCTCCTAGGGAGCTCTTCAAAAATCCTGCATGAGCTTGCTTTATTTAGGACTGATGCCTGGTAAGCAAGATAACTCATGAGACAGATAAAGGTCCCTTTCCAGTGCCCCTCCTTGGCTCTGAGCCTATTTTGATGACACCAGCCTCAGTTTTTAGCATGGTGATAAGGAGCTGGCACAGGGGGCAAAGAGCTTTGGCAACCATCCTTCATCTGCCAGGAGGTGGCTGATGTCCAACCTTAAAAAAAATGATATCATTAAAGGACTCTGAAGGGATTGTTCTTATAACTGAGGGCACTTGAGATTTCTGAGCTTGTTTTTATACCTCAGGAAGAAAAATGTTGTCTAAGGTTAGAAATAAGAAAGGCAGATGTGGAGGTTTAATGGTAGGGTCAGGCCTCCAGCTCCACCTCGCTCCTCTTCACCAACCATTAAATATGTCCCCAAAACACCAAGAAATCACCAGAAAGAAACAAACAAAGCGAAGTGCAAAGAAAAATAAATGTGTATTTCATCTCATGAAGGTTAAATCTCTGGTATTTTTACTGAATGCAAATTTTTCCATTCTGATGCTTTGAGGCTTAAATTAATGCTTGTGATTATTTAATTTTCCTCCGTTTTTCCCTTCCCATTGCCACCGTGACTGTTGGTTTTATTATCACACATACATAGTTTTGCAGCTGCTACAGTCCTTCAGGTGGAGGTACAAGGTTGTACCACGTTCCATGCCTTGGTGGAAAAGTCTGGGCTACGTTGCTCTTCCGTGGTGCTAATGGAAAACCACCTTTAAATGTGTCGTTCAGCTTCTAGCTATTCCCTTAGGAAACTACAGGTCATCCCCTTGGCATCTATTGAAAGTACATTGCACAAAGTCATGATTGAAATGTACAGAGGAAATTACACATTCACTGGAAAACAAAAAAAATAGAAAGAAAAGAAGTCTGGTTACATTTTTTTACAAGAGAAGGTGTGACCCATTCGCTACATAGAAAACGTTTGAGAGTCGTACCCAAGGCATGATGAGAGATTCTTTGGAGATGAAACAAAAGTGCAAAAAAAGCCAAGGCAACAGAGCAAATGAAAGGAAGCAAAGCAGCAGCTGTCTTTGCTTTCTGAAGGACAACCAAACTTTCATGCCCAACTGAGTTTTTAGGGGAGGCCAAGTGAGAACGACCTGTCCTGGTGTGAACTTCACCTCCCGGCTCACCAGTGGGATGAACCCATGAGCCACTTTTAGCCTGGTTAAGGCCAAATGAGTCAGATGCTGCTAGATGCTGTTGTAACCCATGATAGCTTCAAGGTATCACAGGGAAACAGCAATGGATGTACCCTTTACCTAGGAACATATTTGGGACTGAGGCAGCTCTTACAGATGATAATTTTGGACACGAGATGAATTTCAGGCCAATGCAAAAATCCAGTTGCTGTTTCTTCAATGGAATCCAGCATAGAATTTAACTGGAAAAGTGCCTTCTTCATGCCTTTGTTTACTTCAGTTAAACACTGAAGACTAAGTTTACCCCATGTAGATCCTATAGCTGTGAAGACATGGGCAAAATGACATCCTAGAGAATGATTTATCTGGTGAGGTTGGTGGGATCTCTGTGTAGGGGCAACCAGGGTCTGTGGGCTGACCTGCTTGAGAAGCAGATTAGTTGACTATCACTTTGTCCTGTCTTTCATAACTCTAAGATCAAAAGTGGGCTTTTGATGACTCTTGTCTTGAATGTCTCTTTAACTACAGGCTTTTTAAACTACGCAGGCAAAGGGAAGAGCAGGACCCACAGGACAGGAGGATCCTCTGCCCAGGCAGTAGCCCATAGAGGGGTGATGCCAGGTTTGGGAGATCATGGCCCTGATGGCCATGGGGTCACCCTAGCACTTAAACCCTTTGCCCCAGGCTCTCCAATGGCATATGCCAACTCTTTGGCCACACATCCTAGGAATGGGCTTTTTGGTTGGGACCTGGAATTGGCACTGGCTGCTATAGCCTTTGTTGGCTTGAAAGGAAGCCAAAGAAATGATCATTTAAAGCAACTGCACCACTCTGCTGCATGGCCCATGCCCCCTTGAGAAGTGGGATTTCTCCTGGGATGGCAGTGACACATCGACCCCCTTTGCAAATCATCCTTTTTGATAGAAACACCTTCTTGGAATAATCTTTTGGGTTGGTTTCACCCACTTTCCTACCTCCAACAAAAAAAAAAAAACAAAAAACCAAACAACTTTTTTCCCCCCTGTGCATCTCAGTTGCAGCTTGATCTGTTTTAAAGCACGTGAGCCCCACGTTTGCACACACAGCCCGTGTGTCCAAACACCCCCACACTTGTGCAGCCAAAGTTGTGTTGTCCTTTCACCTTGCAGATTATGACAAAGATAAACCATGAGCTTCATTCAACCTGTACAGAATTTACAGTTCAGATGAACAGCAATGAAGGATATAGAGAAATACAGCAGTTGTGGAGTATTTTGGGGCTCTGGGTGTTTTGGACAGGTATTTTTTAAGTAACATTGCAGAGGCAATCTCACTTATTTTAGCTTCCTGGTTAATTCTCTTTAAAGAAGCATTTGAATGCAGTGGATTTCTTAATGAAGCAAGATGTTTATTCTTTTCCCAGTTATGTTGAGTCCCATCCCAAACTAGGCAGGCAACACTTTGTTCAGTGTCTGTCCAACACACGTAGGCTGATTATCTGTAGTGAAACCTGTCAGCACTTGGCATGTCATGTGCAACCTGTGTGCAGTATATGTGGATAATGTGTCAGACTGACACCAAGCAAGAGAAATTCCATAAATACAATGTCTATACTGGAGAAACAGGAATATAGTTTTAGTGTGTGAGGCATTGCTGTAGAAGAAGAGTGGTAGTCACCTATAGGAATTACTGATAAAAGAATAAAACCTTTATAAGAATAATTTATTGAATCTCCTAAAGCATTTGATAATACCAGGCTGCAACTGCAACTATGTTTAAATTGGCTCTTGATTTAAAAGAAAATCTCTGTTATTTATCAGCTATATCTTGGTTTGCCTTGGTGTTCCTGAAAGACTCAGGTTCTCTATCCCGTGTGTGAATTTTTAAAGAATAAGTTAAGGAATGTCAAATTTTAGGGTTTGGGTGGTGGGGAAGAGTCACCAATACAGAAGGGTCCCCATCCTGCCTGCTGAGAGAAGCACAGGGTTACTTCAGCTCCAGGGAAGATGCTGGACCAGTGTGAATAACCAGGCAGGACAAAAAAGACCTGTCACCAGCTTCGATGACTTTTCAGGTCAGCAGCAAGACTGAAGATGGTATCTACAGAGATGCTGAAGGACTGAGGACTCTATATCCACATCTGTAACAAATCCCTTCCACGAGCATCACTGCGTATGTGAAACACAGGGCCATGGCCACTGTGGTGGTCAGGGTTAAGGGATTACTGTGAAATGCTGCTTCTATTTTTAACAGGAGGTGCCCATGGCATGCTAAAATAAGGAGGTGTTTTCTCAGCTTGGCCTGCAAGGCTCGTGCTGACCTTTTCTTGTGTGGAGGGGGAAGGATAGGGCGTCTCCCCAGCTCCACAATCATCAGTGTCAAATGGAGCCAAAAATTCCAGGGAAGGCTTCACCAGCAGCATGATATGCAGCCTTGGTATTGGGCCAGAACCATCCAAACTGGAGATTTTGGCATGGCTCCTACCTGAAACCATTAACCCTGCCCTAAAATTGTAGGCGTGGCTGCCGGCGAAATCTGGCCTGAGCTTGGCACTGAGTTTTGGAACGCTTTGCACTTAGCTCAAGTTTCTCAGGACTAGGCAAAGAGATGCTGCTTGAACAATTCATCTGAGGCTGTATTTACAGGAATTAGAAGAGGGCAAGATGCTTCCAGGGTCACTGGCAGCTTTGGACACAGCAGAGCTTGGACCAGCTGCTTTCCATTGCTCCCTGTTGTGGAGGTGGAGCCTGGCAGGCAAAGCCACGAGTGGACCAGCAAACAGGACTCGGGTCTTGACAGCAGCTCTTGCTTCAGGGAGCAAAAGCATCACCACTGTTAGAGTCTGTAAGCTCTCCTCTGAGATGTTCAGCTCAACAAGAAAACCTGAAGTGAACCCTCAACCCTGTTTTACCACAACCAGCTAAAGCCAAGGGGCCAAACCCGTACAGGGTGCTGTACAGAGGGGCAAAACTCACCCCATCCCTGGGCTGAAAGGCTCCAGCAGAACAAACCAGGGATGTGCTGAGGCCACAGGGGCTCAACGAGGAGGCAAATCAACTGCCAATGAAAAGCAAAACTGCCATGCTAACAAAACATGAAGGAACATCTAGTGATGCCAGGCCAGAAGCAGGTTTCAGAGCAGGGTTCTGGCATTACATCTTCACTTGTGTAGAGTCTGGACAAAGGAAGGTGAGGACAAGGAACCAGTGCCAAACTAGACTATGGCAGCAGTGCAAAGAGCTAGAAGAGACTGCAGAGACCAGTGAGGTGGGCAAACCCTGAAGGCCTCATGACAGCCTGGCATTACAGCATGGAGAATTGTGGCAAAACATTTATGGAGAGATGAAGGTAGCTCGGCACCTCTCCAGAAGGAGAGGAAGAGATGGCTCCACAAGGAATGGATATGGCACAGCTGCAGGGTCCCTGAGACCCCCATGGGCTGCAGACGAGGACGGGGTGAAATTTCCAACAAGGGATGTCCAAAGTTCAGGAGTCACATTCCCCCTGCTCCTTGGGCTGGGCTGCAGGCACAAAACCACACCAGAGCTGGATGCAGGCGGGAGAACCTGATGGGAATTAAAACAGATTTATGGCAAGTTCCACACGTGTGAGTTCAAATGGTATCTCCTAAGTGAAGACAGGGCCCCCATCCTTGGCTCTGTTCCTCTAAACCCTCAGAAAGGGGTATCTGGGATCCTCTTCTTCAGAGAGAACTGGATGGAAAGGCAATTGTTACACACAGCCAACACAACTCATAGTTTTTCCTCCCCATGTACACCCTTGAAGGAACCCCAGGTCCAAACGTGGGCGTTTCACCCCTTAGTTACAAGCAGTAGAAGTGGAGTTGGAGCATGCTGCATCAGAGGGATGGGACAATGACCACTCACAGCATGAAAGACACTTGGTAGGTCGGCGTCACCTAGGGAAGCACCGCAGCACCCTAGGATGGGTGCCTGGGAGGATGAACCCTCCCCAAAACGATGCTTTTGGCAACGTTCCCTCGGCGGGTACCACAGCAATCTGGGAGTGCAGCTACAGCTCATCTCAGGCTGCATGCAGTAGCAGGCAAAATTGAGAGTACAGTCAGTGAGATAGTCCAGAAAGCACATTCATATGGTTAAAAAGGAGCTGGCTGCCCCCACCCCCCCCCTGCAGCAGACCCCCTTGCTGCTACCTAAATTATAAGCGTGATTAATACTAGTATCAAAACGTGTGTAATCCTTCACCCTCTAGACACTAAGATAAGGCAAGCAGTATGGTGTCACCGGGGCATCGAACACTAAGATAGACTAAAGAAGATTCCTATGTGTTATTATTATCCTTATTATTAAAAAAAAAACAACCCCAAACCCTACTGTAATTGTTAAAAACCCAACGCAGCCCCCTCCCCACCCCAAGCAGGTTTTTTGCTCTGTGAGGCAGCAAAGTCGGGGTGTTGGTTTGCTAGGAAGAGGAATTCTGGTGTTACACCAGGCTGGGTGGGTCACCCCCATGCCACAGCCCCCCCCCTGGCATCACAGCCTCAATGTTACTGGCAGGTAAAGGAGCTTTTGTATCCAATTTCCTTGTTTTCTGGCTCTGGAAGGAAGCTGATGAAAACACAAGATGCTGAGCCATGATGGAGAGCTGCTGCCAGAGGACCTCATGGGTCAGAGGACCACAGGAGCACTGGGAAGAAAGAGGTGGAGGCTCAGAGCTCATTGGACATGAACATAGATGGAGAAACAGAAATCCTCAGCCTGCTCCTGGGCTTTTTAGTATTCCCAATCAAATACTCACTGCTAAGGGTCTTTATACGGGATAACTCGTGGGCAAATTCCTTGGGCATTTCAGATCCCAATCCTCATAGTTTGGGTTTAGCCATAATGTTGCTGTGACCATAGTGGTCTGATAATATCAGGGAAATGAGATTTGCAGTAGCTCCCTCTTGAGAAAAATAGGAGGAAGTTTGTCTATTCTCTTGGGTAACTGTTAGGGAGGGGAGCTTTTGTATCTGGGGTGATGCTCTGGCTTCTCAGGGAGGTTATACAAACTCCTTTTATAAATTCACATAATTTAAAATCTTAAAAAATCAATTAAGATGTAAAAATATACCTATTTCTCTGTCACTAGCAGTGACCCTGCAGAATTTAGTTAGATCCATTAAGCAGCATTGGAAACAAAAGAGATTTTTAGAAAATCTGATCTATCATATAGTCTGTCTAAAGAAATGCAATGGCTTTCTGAGCTGGCCAGGAGGTTTGGTTTTTGGTGAGTTCCTTGGCATTTTTGTTTTAAAAATTATTATTAAGAAAATGCAGTCAACAAGGAAATGCACATACAAAACCTGCACTTGAGTAACATTAAAGTCCCTTCCCAAATATTGGGAAATTCAACTCATGGCTAGTGTTCTGTTCCTCTGTCTCAGGGTCACATTATGAAAGGAAACTTCAACATCTCCAGCCACGTCTTCTCTTCAGAGACATGGACTCCTCAGACAACCTGAACTCATGCTTGGACCTGAAGCACCCAAAAAACCTGCCTGTGGCTTCAAGTCCCAGCCTCAGGATTGCTCCATCTCACTGGGGCCATTTGAAATATTTCTTTGCAGACCTAAACCCAGATTCTGAAAAAAGGAAAACCCAACAAAATGTCCAAATGTTTTTTGGAGACCAGATCCCATGGATGCACCTCGAAACCAGGCTCTGTGGACACAACTGCAGGTGGGCACAGGCACCCCCAGAGCCGTTCAAGATGGCCTGCTGGAAATTTGGCTTCTTCATCTCTCCTTTGTCTCCTCTGTTCACACTTGGCGTTGTCTAGAACTTGTCTCTCTCCTTTAAAAAATACAGAACCAGATTTGGGAGGAACAGGGGAGCAAAGAACAGCCCAAGAGAGGCTCAGCAGAGGGACAAGGTTTGACTCTCCATCCTTTTAAAGGTCTGTGTCATTTGGACTGCCTTAGTTTCCCCCCAAAAATGGATTTATTTTCTTTTAATCTAGTGTTTAAGAGTTCTTGGGGGAGATTACCACCAGGAGTGTGAGATACAGGCATGGGGGAACTGATGGATTGGAGGTGAAGACTTTGCAGGGAGTATTGGATGAAGATTTAGGAGAGGAATGAAGTTATTTATGTTAATAAACAACAAGCAGGCTCTGTTACCATTTACACAGGCATAAATAATTTCATGGAAATAAAGAACATTATTTGGAGTTAATTCTGGTGTAAGTTAACCCAAAAATCCAGGTCTTCTTTTTGCCTGGATGAATAAGAAGTGGCATGGCTGTGGATGGAGGCATATGTCAGAGTTTCTTTGAAATGATGCCACAGATAAAGGTGGGATATTTCTTACACCTTCCCCCCAAAAATTCTATGTATGTGAAATTTATAGCAGCAAGATATGATCTGTGCTGCATATATATAAAGCCACTTTTCTGTAGTCAGCGACTGTGGGACAAACCCAACACCTTTTAAAGCTACAAGTCAGAGCAAGATCTTTAAGGTTTGTAGAACCTTGAAGGGTGAAAACACAATTCTTCCTACACAGTCCCTAAAGATTTCCTGCCAGATTTCAGACCGTGGAACACTCAGAGGACACAGTGGAAGTGCATCTCCTCAGGACCCACTGGCAGTATCTGCTTTCAACGGTCTCACATCATCAGGGCAGGAGAAAGGGATTTTGTGATAAGAATTTGGAAATGGATACTCAAAATGGAGCCAATGGGGCTTCAAAATGAGGACATGATGCAAAGTACATCCCACAAAAATTGTGCCCTGAAGTCCTGTTGAATTTGCTTCCTATGTTAAAGGCCAGTCATGTGCCTGTGCTGCAAGAGGACTGCAGGACATGATCCTCACCCTCACCTGGAGCTCCTGCCTTCTTATGGTACCCTCCTCTACCAAATTTCCAGCAGGCCTCAAAAAATGATTGCAAACAAGGAAGATAATCAATCTTTGTTATCTCTGACTTGGACAACATTTGCAGCTGGCTGGAGCAACGTTGACTTTGCCTCACCCAAAGCAATTTCCATTCTTGTGGTCTTTAGAAAACACGTCACCAAGTCTGATGTGGGAGCTGTTGGCATTTCTTGCTCTACCAGAAGGTATCTCATTTTGCAATGCACCAGGGGCAAATCTGCACAATTTGCAGCCATTTTATTCCAGAATTTTTCTGTATGAAAGCCAAGGGCATCACTGGGTTCTCTTTGCACAAAGAAACCTGGAGCCAAAAGGAGTTTGGGAGCACAAGCAGAGAGGGAAGAATTGCAGGAGGTAGCAAAAAAAAAATGGATCAAATGGGAAAGAAAGAAATTGGCAGGGCTGGAAATCCAAGTTTCCTCTAAGAAAACACTTTCCCATCCTGAATGCTGAAAAATGGCAGGAAAAATTGTGCAGAGCTTTTCCCCACTCCTCAATCCCATGTGAAGACCTGTGTGTTGGTCCTGAGCAGTAGCAACAGGATGGATTTATTTCTTGTCTCCAACCTGTCAGACTGCACCCATATCTTCCCTAAGGTCAAAATAGTCCTAGGTCTCCCCTGGTGCTGCTTCTGGTCAAGCAAACGGGAGAGAAAAAGGCTCTGATTCTCCCTTCACCCCAAGTAAGCCAACGTTCAACCTCTCAAAGGCCACACAGATATGAAGTTGTCACCTAAATACCCTTCGCAGGCTCTTGGTATGACACAGGGAAGATGTGGAGACAGGGTTTGAAATCACAGACACAGCCCCAGCAGAAAACACACACGGGATTTGGGCTGTAGATGCACGGGAGGGTTCAGAGGCACAATGCTGGCCATGGTGTCCCAGCCCTGGAGATGGATCCCAAACTCAACTTTTCTGGATCCATCCCTTTGCAAACAAAAAAATCCCCACCAACCAAAGGATCACTTTGTGACTTCGTTTTGGTCCCAAAAGAAACTTTGAGCATCGCTTTTCCCCTCCACTTCCCCCAGCTGAACGTGCTGCTGAGGTTCCCAGGAACGACACAATGATCTTTCCAAGAGGAAGCACTCCAACAACAACGGAACGGGGCAGACTCGGATTGGCACGACTTGTGGGCAAGCACAGGTCAGAGGCTTCTGAAAGACCGTGAAGAAACGGAGAAGCACCTCTTAACTCAGCTTGAGGGATCCAAACAAAACCAAAGGAGGTCCCAAGAACACGGGTGTGAGATCCTTGGCAGGGCAGAAGAAGAAAGGGAAGATTTTCACGGGGCGTAGTGTGTGCAAAAGTGTTCAGGCACAATGCAAACTGTAAGAAAAGTGCCCGCTCTGACCAGCACGGCTTCAACAGGGTGGAGCTCAGCACTTAACTCGCAGCAACTCGGGGACCACAGCATCTTGCATATCCACCCTCTCCCTTTGGCCTGGTGGCTGTGGCCACCAGAACGGCTTCAACTGTTGGCCGTGAGAACGGCTTCACCCCACGGCAGCCCTCCAGAGGGGTTGCCTTTGGTTTGCCTTTGCTTCCAAAGCACCTCCAGGTCCGTTGTCAATGGGAGGAGAGATAATTAAATATAATACATGGTTTAAGAAACAAAATTCCAGCCCCATAGTCTCATGTCCTCCTCCCCTGTCTCATTTCTCTGCCCTGGGGTTGTCTCCCCTCTTGCGCTCATGCTCGTAGATCTGAGTATTTCACTTTCCTAAGAAGGGATCATTCCCAAATTGTTCTGGTTCAAAGTGGTCTCCTAACCTCTCTCGATCTGAGGCCAACATCCCACGTTCATGCAAATATTCCCAGCCAACCTCCCTCTCCTCCAGGGACCTACACAAATTTTCCATGTATTATATTGGAATTATGCCACCTTCCTGATGGTTAATGAGGAACCACAGAGGAACAACCCCTTGGCAATTACACGTGGCCTGAAATCTAAGCCAGAAACAGACACATGTTCATTTTTGACTCAAAAATACCTGAAGGTGTAATCACCAGTGCTGTGACGTGGCAATTCCCACCTAATGCTTGTCAGCCACCAGTTACTGGGACCTCCAAAAGCCCTGGCTGGGTGATTTATTCCTGCCCTGCCACTTCTGAAGATTCCCAAGAAATGCAACTTGCCTACCCTGCACCGTGAAACAATTTCACCTAATGATCTTAGAAAGAGAGTATGAAAGAAATCCGGACTTGACGGCTCCAGTTCGCTCACCACCATGACCTCTTCCACAAACGCAGGCTCACGCCTGCTCGTCCCACCCCCCAGAGTAAGCTGCAAGGAAGTCTCTGCCAGCTAAGGGTGTCCTAGAAGGAGGAAAACCTTAGCTGTCCATCTCCTCGAGAAGTTCGACGCGTGGGCAGCTGGAGCGGGCAGCCGCCGGTGCTCGGACGTGGCTCGGCGATGGCGAGAAGTCTTCACTGCCTGGGGGCTGACCAGCCCATGTCACTGAAGGGTCCCTCACCCGTGGCCGACCTGGGAGGAGGCCCGCAGGGTGTGCAGAGGTCAGAATCGGTGTCCGATTCCCCTTCTGCAATGTAGGGTCTGATTTTGGCCACGGCTGCATAGCAACCGTTGTTAAGGATGTCCAAATTCTCTTTGGACTGAGAGATGCTAAAGCCGCTGAAAGAGCGCTCCAGCTCCTCGTGGTCTACCGAGGGGATGGAGATGGACGTGTCGCTGTCCCTCATGGCACTCTCGTGGTGTTTGGTGGCAATGTCTTCGTTCCTCAGGTACTCGGCGCTCGCTCGGTGCCCGCCGCTGTAGGCGGAGAGGGAGCGCTCGTGGGAGGGCGGGGGCGGGATGCGGACCAGCGAGCCGGGGTCCCACACGGGGGAGGAGCCGTGGCTCTGCCTCTGGTAGCCCTGCTGCTGGCACGACGTGGAGGGCGGGGACGCGTTGGTCGGGGCTGGCGGGGCGGAGGAGGTATTCTGACCCCTGGAGC
>NW_008628803.1:38695-102291 GCF_000691845.1 Merops nubicus
GGATGATCTTGATGATGCAGCCGTTCTTGTCGATGTGCTCCCTGCTGTCTTCGGGGCTGTGGTAGGGAGGTGCTGGGTCTGGCTCTTTGGACCCAAAATAAGCTTCTGTCTCTGTTGGTGGGATGCCCATCCGCTGCATGTAAATGTTCACCAGGAAGTCCAGCTTCTTCTCCATTGACTGAACCTGCAACACACCACGGTTCCAGTGCTGCACGCAGGCTGAAGCACATTAACATCCCAAGTACAAGCAAACAGAATCATAGAATCACACTTCCAACTCATCTAGGCACAAGTGTGGGGTTGGGCTTTGAGCAGCCTGACCTAGTTAGAGATATCCCTGCTTATTGCAGGAGGGGTTGGACTAGGTGACCTTTAGAGGTCCCTTCCAACCCAAAGCATTCTATGATTCATACATGACCCCCGCCTACATTGACCTACATCTAACTGAATTTTTTAGTAAATATTTAATTGTCCTGTTCTGAAGTGTTTAATTCTCTGTGTTGCTGCAGGGTTTTCCTTAAGCTCCTAGAATCGTAGGTTCATAGACTGTTTGGGTGGGAAGGGACCTTTCAAGGTCACCTAGTCCAACCCCCCTGCACTGAGCAGGGACACCCCCAACTAGAGCAGGTTGCTCAGAGCCCCGGCCAACCTCACCTGGAATAGTTCCAGGGATGGGGCAGTGACCACCTCTCTGGGCAGCCTGGGCCAGGGGCTCACCACACTCAGTGTCAAAAATTTCTTTCTCCTCTCTAGTCTAAATCTCCCTCTTTTAGTTTCAAGCCATCCCCCCTTGTCCTGTCACAACAAGCCTTACTAAAAAGTCTGTCCCCAGCTTTCTGACAGGCCCCTTGAGGGCCTCAAAGGCCACCAGAAGGTCTCCCCAGAGCCTTCTCCTTGGCAGGATGAACAACCTCAACTCCCTCAGCTTGTTCTCATAGGAGAGGTACTCCAGCCCTTGGATCACTTCTGTGGCCTTTGTCTAGAGCTATATCTTTTTGACCAAATTCCAGGAAAGCTGGAGCACACTCACATCCTCTCAGCTCCTTACTGCATTTGCCACTGGCCTGGGCTCAGATGGCCATGAGGAATTCTGAGCTTTATCCCCAGGAAGATTTTCATCTTCAGCAAGGCCAGCAGCTACAGCAGCCAGGCTCATGGACTCATTTGGAACGTGTCTACTATGGTGTCAAAGAAACCAATGTGTATTTTCAAAAATAACACAGACTTTTGATTAAAGACACTATAAAAGAAAGTCTATATGTCACATGAAAAGAAAAAAAATGTTTATATGTCACTCCAAACTGCTTGTTCTGAAAGTAGGACATGAGCTTCTAAGACATTTAGTGTCATTTCATAATATCTAACTTGTTTCTTTTGAAAAATATTCTTAGCTCTTGGGTGGGTTGTTTGTTTTTTCTAAATCTTAATATCTCACTGGGGAAAAATAAGGTAAGAAAAGCCCAACCCAATGCATGCAAGACCTCTAAAGAGAGCCCCTCCTGATCCAACATACCTGTTTTTCAACTTTTCCAAGCCTGCCCATCATGCTGGGGTCTTCAGGCAGCTCCCCCTCCGCTGGCCCCTTGGTCCGATCCTTGTCGGTCATGGAAGATCCTCTCCCAACGATCTGGTCAACTCTACCAGGAGCAGAAAATTCCCCCCACCCCCAGAGAAGGACCTGGAGTCAGTTGGAGGCAGCAGACGAGGAGGGCTCCAACTGTAGCTCCTCCATGGGACAAAGCAACAGCCTCTCTCCCAACTCACACTCCAAATTACTCACAGACACGCAGTGGCACCAAAGGGTTAATTCAGATGCAAAATTCAGAGCAGGATGAGCAGAGTTTGAAATTACCCGTTTCTGTTTATACAGCTAAAAACTGGCACATTATGCACAGTAAATTTACCTGCTGCAAAGAACTTCTTCAACTGGCTCTCTTCCCAATCCATTAACTTCTTATTTGTACTGAGAAGTTATTATTTGGGGGGAAGATCAAGTTTTCTGCCTCGCATATGCCAATGGGATTTTTTTTTCTCAGCCTTTACAGCAGTTTCCTCTCCTCCATGCAAATGTAAGTGTGTAATTCCATGAAAAGGAGCCTCTTGCCCCAAGATCCAGACTAGCAGATGTCGTGCTGCTTCAGTGGAATTACACCCAGGCTGAATTTGGTTGTAACTCACCAAACTTAACCAAATTGTCTCCATCTCCATGCTACTGCAGTTCACACCTCTATCATTAGATGTTTTCCATCAGCTGGTAAGAGCAGAGGACACTCCAGCCAAACCAGCAGCTAGAGCTACTGGGATGGTGTTTGGTGCAAACTTCTTTACTCACATTTGCAGCTCCTCATCCCCAGAATGGAAATGGCCAGGTTGATGTACGCAGGGGAAGAGGGAGGGCAGAGCCAGTTTGGAAGCTGGCAGTCGATTTTGAGGCATCAAATATTAATTTTCTAGAGAGTAAACACCAGAGCTTCTCAATCCCTCAGGGGATCAGCTCAGTTTTGGAACAGCTTCTTCACAGCAGCATGGTTTATAACCTAGTTCTGCGCCAGGCAAACTTTACTCTTGCATAATGCACCAAAGGTAAGGGTGGCAGGGGGGAAAAGAAAGGGTTAATTAGTCTGACTGAAACCAAGTTGAGGTCTCTTGAGCACAAAAACTCAAAATGCTTCTTACGCAGTTCTGCCGTGTGGGCCATGGGTCCATGCACCAGGAGGAGGAAAAGGAAGGAGCTGAACACAGACAGACAGGGGAAAATGAACAAACAAAAACCAAGGAAAGGAATGAGAGGTGAGGCTGGTTGTGACACAAGAGCCACCTGATTTCTTTATGTTGGACAGGGACTTAAAACGTACGTTGGCTGTTGACATTAAGGGACAGATATCAGTGGGTATGGACCAGCGTGGCTTATATTAGAGCAACAGTTTACAGCACCAGAAGATCTGGCTCAAAGAGATGAAGTGGATGAGGACATCACACCAAAGACAGAAAAATACAAGCCAACAATTACTTGAGAGTTTATCTTCGATCCCAGAAGATACTTCATGTGGGCAGGGATGCAACAGAACGCTATCCTCTTTCCAGAAGTCATACCTGATCCTTCTTAGCAACAGAAGCCCAGGAGGACAAGGAGCACCAAGTGCTCCAGTTACAAGGGTGAGGAATACACATGCCTTATTTCTCTCTTGTAATGGGAGAGGGAAAGTACTGACATGTAGAGGAACTCCCCACAAGGGATGCAGTCACTGACATGACACACAGCACAAGGAATCCTATGACAACGTTGTCACCATGTAAGCAAAGGGGTATTAAATCAGATACCTCGGGCTACCTTGGTTTGGGATCACAAGTCAAGGCGTAGTACAGCCACTGTACGATCTCCTCTCCTGTATGCACAAGCAAGTAGACTAGTAAACCAATGAGCACGGGTTTCGAGAGGCCTGAAGTCTAAAAGCCACTGGCTACTGTAGAAGATGAAGAACAATCGGGGTCCTCTGTGTCCCCTCTAGCACAGCACCAACACTGAAACGTCCACTAATGGAAATGAGATGTCCTTCAACAGTTGCTGAGAGAGGAGGGAGGGAGGACAGAGTGTAACACGGAGAGGAAAAGTGGACATTGCCATGCTGTGGTGTACCAGGAGAGCAGAGAGAGTCTTGGGCAACCCTGTTTCTAACCTTGCAGAAGCTGAGGAACTCTTCCATGTCTTTCTTAGAAGAGCTATCCAGTTAAGTGACCCTCACTTGAAGCACAGGACACCAGCTAACCCTTTGCAGATGGAGTGATCACCAGTATCATCTAGAAGAGCACTGACTTTTCCACCACCTTCAGGCTGGAGACAACTTGCCTGCAGACCTGCTGTGATTTAAAAGCAGGACTAATGCCCTTCACCTGTAAAGCATTCAGAAGCCCTTGCCCAGACACCATTGATACTAGAGCCCAGAAAAATTCCTTCTTGATTCACTCCCTTTGTGTCTGTCCTCCAACATAGTCCTGACTGCTGAGGTGGTCATCTTCCACGGCTCTGAGAAACCAGAGCCAGGTCTCACTTTGGATGCAGGGTCTACACCAAGGAGGGTGTGGTGGGCAGCTGTGGGCCACTGGATTCAGCGCAGAGAGGGGAGATGAAGCTCAACTAAGCCTTTCTCTTCTGATGGGAGGAACTAGACTTGAGGTCTCCCACCCCTTTGCTTCCCATGGCAGAAGTTAGACCAGAGGTGAGTGCTCCTACCTTCACCAAAATGCAGAAATTTCACTTGTGCCTTATCTGATAAAAGAGAAAAGAGGAATTTTCTGATGAGCTCCCAACTCACCTGCACCTATCTGAGCACCACAAAGAGCAGGAGATCCTTCTAGGCATTATAAAAGAGGCTGAGATTTTGTCCAAATTGGGCACCAAAGCTCAGAAGATGAAGAAAGAGCAGAGGGGGGTAGTGTGTGTTCCTACTGCACGACAAAGGACCACGAACCTCCTGAGACGCCAAACCTCACTTCTGCACTACAGGCCTTGAGGAGACGTGTGCCTTCCCAATGCTTCTTCTGGCTGTGTCAAAGAGGCACGTGGGAAGAATTCAGCTGAGATTTGGAAGACTCAGCACCGGGTATTTCCCTCCCTGGCAGAAGAGGAGTCGATTTCTAAGGCTGTGTGACAAACTGTGCCATCTGCTGTCCTCGGTGGGCTCTGCTGGGTCTTACTTTGGGAGGGAGAGAGAAAGGGGGTTGGCTTTTAAAGTGAACTTTGGTATCTTGCCTTCTTTCTAATGAGACAAAAAAAAAATGTAGAGTCTTGCATCAGCCACAGTGCAGGTTTTCTCATGCTTCATTATGCTCCATGCCAACAGTGCATGCAAAGAGGTGTAATAGGTCACCCTCGGGCCAGAAGCAGACACCAAAAGGTCAAACGGCTCAAATGAGATAAAAATGAAGTGTTTGGGGATATATATTCAATTATTTTCTTTGCTTTTTTTCTTTATCTCTTTTTTTTTTGTTAACACAATCCAGGCATTGAAGCCAAACCCCCTTCATCCATGTCACAGGACTGGCTACTTACCTCCTCATTTGGCAAACTTTTTGCTCTAGATATTTTTTTTGACCAATATCTGTTGTCTAAAAATGACAGCTGAGGTTGCAGCTATTTTATAATAAATCAGTTGATCAAAGGAATTTAATCCAAATGGTCTGTGGGTCCAGCACGGAGCAAACACCTTCAGCCAAACCCCAGCCATGGACATCACCAGTCTCTAGGCTCCTCTGCTGGGAGCTACCTACAGAAACCTTCTGGCTGAACTGAGCCCTAGTCACTGGAGCACCACAACAAAACCCACGGGGTCAAGATGGGACATCCCCTGGGTTTGTGAGGTGATGAAGGCACCGTTTGGATTTGGGGCTGCTCAGAGCTCTGGTTCCCACCCATCAGGCACCTGGAGCACCTCACAAGCCCCACGGGTGTCTGTGGGAGGATGCAGCTGCCAAAAGTGATGCACAGAATAAGCCTTTATGGGTGGGAGCTGATATTTCGGCAGCCTTCTGTACTCTGCTGCTTGCTGGAGCCTCTCAGCCACAGCTCAGTGAAGAAGAAATGAGAAAATTCATTTAAAAAGGGAGGAATTATTAAAATAAGGCTCCATGTCCCAGGAATCTAGTGGGCATGGGCGAAGGGAATTTTTTTCTGGCCATCAGTATTAGAAATTGTAAAAACAGGGTGGGAGAAAAAGTCATTAAGCTGATACAGCAGCAGACCTAGATTGGATAAAATAAATATCTCACTTGGAGGCCTCCTCCCACAGCATCCATCAATCACCTTTTCTGTGTGCCAGGCACAGGTTTTCCCATGAAATCTTGCCTCTAGTGAGGGCTGGTTGCACACCTAATCTTACAGGTTAAATACAACAAAATCCATGTGAATATTTTTATTTTAAAATCAAATTGCTTCTCCAGATGAGAAAATTATTTCATTTTTAAAGATGAGTTTGGGGGCTCCTCGTTTGGCAGAGAGGAGAAATGGGAAAAATGCTTTTCTGAGAGTACCTTTTAGCCAAGCATAAAGCTTGGAGCTTCTAGAAAATTCTCTTTTTTTTTAATCTTTGAGTGGGAAAAGGTAAGCTTTCAATATTCCTTTTACTCACATTCCTCTAGTGAAGATTACTCAGAGCAGCTTAAATAAAAATCAAGAGATTTGTCACATATTAGCTCTTAGGGAGAGCAAGTATATTTAGAAAAAAAAATAAATCAAGGCTAAGCTTGCTGCATTAAAAAAATCACCTAATATTTGTGCATGGAAAAGGATTTGCTGGCAAATATTTACCCTTTCCTTGGGGTCCAGTGGTTTTAATAGAGAAAAACACAGCTCAACCCATAGTCCTGCTGATCAGACCTCAGGATGCCCCAGAATGGGAACTTGGGTGAGAAAATGTTCCTCGTGGCATCAGCTCCAGGGAGAATTTTAGTTAAGGAGAGAATTTAATAAGGGCCTCGGTGCTGGGTTTGACTCCTGCTCTTCTTTTTGACTGCAAAATCAGGTTTTTATGACTTTTTTTTTTTTTCTCCTCTGCTTGTGTGTGGAGTTTTCAACCTTTTAGAAAGTACATTGTTCAGCTTATATTGCCATCATGGGTAAATATTCCACCTTTTACATCTGAAGATAGCCTGATAACATTTATTTATTTAAATTCTTTATTTACATTTATTTACTTATTTTATTATTAAAATTTCCTTATTAAAAGCTCTAATTTTCCTTTCTAACCCCTTGAAGAGGACTGAAACTAGAAAACACTCTACCTGAAGAGACTGATGGTTGTTGGTGACTCTGCGAACATCCTTTTTTCCCCCCAACTTTGCCTTGCCTAGTGTGAAATCTCATCCCTGCACGTAAATCAGAGCACACCCTGAGCAGCAAGTCCTTCTGAGTCGCTCTTTGATAACTAAAATTATCCCTGCTAAAGTGATAAATGCCGTCATATAACTGGTATGAAAGGGGTTTGACATTAAGCAAATGAAAAAAATCCAGAGAAAGCAGCGTTTTGGTGAATCCTAACCTAGGCGAGTATTGGGGAGACTCTTTGGAAGAATACATGGGTCCTTTGGTTGGATACTTCTTATGCCGGGGAGTTGAAGGGGGTGGGGGACCCACAATCATATCTATCCTGGCAAAGTAAATAAGAAAAAAAACAAACAAACAAAAAACAAAACAAAAAAAAGACACCAGCAAAATGCATAATGAAGCAACGCGTAGAGAAAAAGTTGGTCAGAAAAGTTGCAGAAAGAAACAACTGAAAAACAGAACGACAGAGAGAGAGAAAGAGAGAGAATTTGAAACTCTAGTCCGCTGGAAACAGAAGGTTCTCTCCTACCAGCTGGTTCTGGGTGAGAGCCAGAGTCTTACCCCTACCCAGGGCAAGATTTGGAGTTTAGGCACCACTGAAACATCATCAGGAGATCCCCCCACCCCAACCAGGCAACATGCTTTACCCTCTGGAATATATTTGCACAATCTCCCGCTGAGGTGGTTGGCTATAAAACAACATCTAGTCATTCTCCTTTCAGTTCCAGGCCTAGATAACCCATCCTCAGCTAGTTCAGAAAAGCATGAGCTGCTGGGAGCCGGCGAGATACGCTGCGGGGTTAACTCAATGAATGGGAGACATCCATGGTTGGCAAGGCGTCAGGATGAGACACGAGACAGTGGGGACACAACACTGAAAAGAGCACATTACAGACACGGTGACAGAGGCAGTCATGATTCAAGAGGAAAGTGCATGTAAACACCCCAGAAATTTGCTTGAATGAGGTTTTAATCCACCAAAGCTCTGGCTATGGGAAGTCCCAAGTCTGCCAAGCTGAGCAACATGGTGCTTTGAGGGCTGAAGGAGAGAAATAGAAGGATCTGTTCTCCAAGGTAACCCGTGACAACCTCTCTGGGCTCTACTTTTGGGCTCTACTGTACTTCTAGTGCCAGCTGGTCATGCCCCAGGGTTGGCCACGGCCACCCCAGGCACACACCTTGTCTAGGAGGTGACCCTTCCAGTTGTACTGGGCAGATGACCAGCCATGGGACCTCTTGGTGCCCGCTTGGCTATGATGATGAGCACCTCAAAGGATGACCCCAGGGGGGTCTGCTCCCATCACCATCACTGATCTCCTGCTTGGTTGGGACAGTGAAACCGGTGCCTGGTAGATCCCAAACCCAGGTACTTCACACTTTTGAAGCAGCTCCCGCACCTCCTGAATTCCCAGGATGGGGTGGGGGCAGCCCTAGCCTAGTCCAGCCTCAGTCCCATAGTCCCACGGGTACAGCTATGAGTAGACTTCAAGTTTGGTCTTTGAAAGCTGCAATTCTTTACTCCAGCCCCCCCAAAAAAACCAGCCAACCAAACTCTTTTGTTTTTGGAGCACACCACCTTGAAGGATTGGCAATGGGAGATTTAGGTGGACCATGAGGCAATCTGCCACACCAGCTCGGGGTGTTGAAAACTCAGATGTCCCACCTGGAGATGGTGGAGATGACAACCCCAATGGTCCCCTACCCACTGCAAAGCCAGCCTGGAGGCCTCTCATTTCAGGTTATTAATGACAGGAAACATCAATCCTGTTCTCCTCTTCTTCCCCCTCCAGATTCAGCTGTACATCTTGGAGTTGGAACCACTGAATTTATACTAAACGGGGGTGAGGGGCTCAAGGAGAAGAAATTCTCCAGGATATTTTAGTCTCCATCACATGGGAGAATTTACCTTCTGGCTGCAGATCTAGAACTGGGAAGCACACAGCATGTGGCAAGGCTGAGAAAGTTACCTCTGCTGCCTGAACCTCAAAAATAGCTGAGCTAAAATGGTCTCTGAGAGACTGATGGTAGAAGAGAGATTCCTCTTTTTCATGTGACAATTTTTCTCTTCCACCCCTGGGGTTCATATTAGCCCATACATTTTTTTTTTTTTTGGACTCTACCAAGGACCTGGATGGGTTTGAAATTAAAGGAGAACTTCCCCAATGGCCTCCAGAGGAAGCTAGGCTGCCACAGTCATCAAGGGAAATACTTTCATTCTCCAAGTGGAAAAGTGAATGGTATATTATTTGAACTGGAGATAGCCCATGGCCAAGCCTTGCTTCTGCTCTGGGTGTCCTGCAAGCTCAGAACTGGGGCTACTCTGCTGAGCCTACAAAGCCAGGGTGTGTTTGGGGTCTGAAGTCTCATTTTTAACATGGGACCATCAGGGCTGAGGGAGGAGAAGTAAGGCAAAAAAAGTTTAGCTCAGATCTTCTGCTCAGGAGACCAAATTCATCTTGGGATTTTTGTGGGAGAAAATTCAGTTTCAAATGCCCTTCTCTGTTCCATTTCTCCCTTTTCCCCATTTCTTCCCCTATTAAAAATAACTCGTCTCCACCTCAAATATGGGCACAGGAGCTGAAAGGCAGCGTGGCTAAGGGACACCTCCGTTGGTTGGCTTGGAGGAGAAATGCCCATCTGCACGTGGTTTCAGCAGCCTGTGCCATCAGAGGAGGGATCCTTCCTTAATCCCTTCATGGGATGGGCACTAGGGCAGCTTTGGTGGCACAACCCCACCGTTTGCAGTCCCTGTCCTGCTGATCCCTGTGGGTTCCAGCCACCTTGACGTCCTCCTTGAGACCTTCTCTTAGGAAGCGAAAGAACCGGTCGTAGCTGCAATGAAAAACGTGTCTCTCTCCTGGCAATAATTCCATGATAAACAAAAGAGAGTGGAATAAATGAAGCAAAGAGAGGGGTCTCTTGCCTGGCCTGGAGGTTTTTAATCCGGGAGAGCATGTCCAGGTGACCAGCTGAGTACTGCTCGATGACATCCATCACGTCGTAGGGCCGAAGGCTCTCCTTGAACTTGCGCTTGGAGACGAGAAACCTCATGATGCTGCAGGAGATGGGGAGGAAAGGCAAAAGAGAGGTCCTGGGCTGCAGCCTGACCTGCTCAGTGGTGGGTAAAAACCACCATGGGAGACTGTTTTTTTGTAAAGAAAAGGGAATAAACCTGTGGGTTGGGAGAGGATGAGACAACGGGAGAGGGGAAGGGGACTGAGGGCTCATGGTTGAAGCCTTGTCTGTGATGGGGGCTTCTGATGCCCTCAGGACCACCAGCTGGATCCTCTCTCCACTGCTTCCATAAACGTCAGCATTAAATCTCTAAGCTGGTGGGAACGAGCGTTTGGATGTGCCCCTGCAGGGGATGTTCCTCCATTTATTCCTTCACTCAGCAAAAACTGCCCTTTCTGGCAGAATTTTATGTTGAGGAGGTCAGGCCACCCAGGGGA
Source organism: Merops nubicus (assembly GCF_000691845.1). NCBI lineage: Eukaryota > Metazoa > Chordata > Aves > Coraciiformes > Meropidae > Merops > Merops nubicus. The sequence continues at coordinate 48,968 of NW_008628803.1, forward strand.
AAGCAGCCTGTGGCACAGACAGTTCAGCACGTGCCACCTCTGCTTGGGCTTTACATTTTTTCTAGTTTTTTTTTTCCCCTGTTATTTATGTTTCCAGCCCGTTTCCTCCCTCTCTTACCACACTGCCCGGATGCTGACTTTCAGTCCTGGTGTCAAATCCTCCGTCACAAACTCGCAGTTGCAGCTTTTGTTCTCGTCGGGAATGTCTTCTCCAGGGAGACTGGCTTCTGGGTTTGGGAGAGGGAGGAATGAGGACAAGGGGAACTGCTTCCCATGCAAAGAAAGATGAGTCAGATCACAAACGGCAACCCCGGGGGAAGCACTGGAGATGTCTTTGCTGAGCATCCCAACGGGAACGCTTCCCAAGATGTGTTCAGGTGACATCCAGCAATGCCAACTGCAGCTCTCATCCATCTCTAGGCACCCAACTCCTCCTCCCTTCCCCATCCCTATATATATATAAACCTACACATTACCCTGGGTGTCAGCAGAGCTTTTTTACCTCTTATTACAAGGAAAAACTTTCCTGTGTGGGTGGCCGAGCCTGGAGCAGGCTTCCCAGAGAGGTTCTCTCTCCTTCTCTGGAGAGATTCCAAACCCACCTGGACACCACCCTGGGCACCCTGCTGTGGGCGACGAGATGATCTCCAGAGCTCCCTTCCAACCTCTACCACGTTCTGCTCCCGTGATTCTACTCCACGCCAAAGGACTGGAAGGGGAAGGAGACCCAAGCACCCTGGCTGGCAGCTATACCCTCCAGAGGTGGGGACGGAGAGGACGTGGGGTGCAGCTGGGGAGGGGAGGTCTGGCGTGGTGCCCCCCAAGCCCTCACCTTCCGAGTTCTGCCGCGACGCCGCGCCCTTGATGCGGAAAGCTTGGCGGGCTCGGCTGCGATCCCCGAAGCTCCAGCTCTTGGGCACTTTGCTCGGGCTGTCCTCGATGCTCTGGTCAGCGCTGGGGGACCTCCGGATGCCCTGAGCCTGTGGAGAGCCTTTCCCTTTGGTGCCAGCACCGCGGGGACTGGAGAAGACACGATCTTTCAAACTGACCTTCTGACTGTTCAGAGAAACACGTTGAAACAAAGACAAAAAGGAGACAGCAGGAGGAGTCATTCTGGAAACCACGCAGTCCTTCCCCACCAGCCATTAGAAACCAAGAGCACTTCCAAGCAGCAGCGAGATGGAGTTTTGCTGTTGGCTTTTTTGTTTTATTTTTATTTTTAATTTTTCTTGGGTTTAAATTTTTTTGGTTAAAGAAAGCATTGTAGAAATGTTTCCGCCGTAATGAGTGAAATGAGAATGATCGTTAAGAGAGAGAGAAGATAATGAGGACTTAAACAGCAGCCCCTCGTGGGATGCCAGGGCTGGCGGGACAGAATGACGTTAAACAATGAGGTTATGACTCCTTAAATCACTGATCGGCTCCGATCACCAGCGAGGAAGCTTTTCTTTCACAGCTGCCTTCCAACACCCTAGAGCTAACAAGAAAACACCTATTTTGTTTTTTTAAAAAAGCACCTTTATCTTAAACTTTTACCTTTCTTGGAAACACTTCACTCGTGGTGCTCAGACCTGCCCTTTGCCTTTCTTCAGCTCCTGTATATCCTCGCTCTTAAAACACCATCTGCCCCTTTTATCTATTCCAAAGAGCTCCTCTTTTTTCCAGTCATATATTTAAATACTTAAACACAAACACTTAAATGGGTCACCCCTGTTTATCCTGTGAAGATCCAATCAAAAAGCTCTAGAAGGTCTGATATGGGTGTCAAAACCATGCAAAGCAAAATTCAGAATATGGTCTTTTATTCATTTTTTTTTTTTCTCCTATTAGAATCCCACTTCTTTAAAACCTTACAATTAATGTTTGAAAAGTAGATGTCTCCAAAACCAGAGGTGATCTCACTGAGAAACGGTCTGCTGACCATCCAGCTTCAATTGTTTTCCAAATTCTGGAATTGGTAATTAAAATCTTCCACCCAAACGAAGAGGATGGATTTTCACATGAAAATTGCAACCCAAAAATGTTCTGTGAATCTTTAGAAAGGGGTGAACTTTACAGCAACAGCACTGGGGAAATCAAACTGCCAAGAGTTTGGGGTAATTTGGCATTTAATAGATTGCTAAAACACACTAATAGAGGTGAGACAGTGTGAGGCAGTTGCACATAGGGACAATATTTTCTATATAGGGAAATCAAAACTGAGTGAAATAAAACTGATTTAATTCCCAACACTCCAATGCAATAGGAACTCCAAAACTCCAAAACTTATTTTATCCACTCCACTTATTTTGCTGCAAGTACTCTGACTCAATTTGTGGGAAGGGCATTGCAGGAATTTTGATTACCACATCAGATTTCCAGGTTGCCAACCAAAGACTTGGGTTTTTTTAGTGTCTCTCAGCAACACCACCTTAAAACTCTGAGCCAAGCAGTTCCTCCTTTGTTTCCAAAGCCAGCACGAGGTTCTGCCAGCAGAACTTAGCTGCTGATCTTTGAAGCCAAGCAAACTGCAGCTCCCTTTTCCACAGCCAGAGCAGCTGTGCTGATGGCAAGAGTGGTTTTTGTCAGGAAAGGAAAGCTGACGTGACCTGGAGACACGCAGGGAGCAGATTTGTTGAGTAAGAAGGTGCTATTTTTACAAAGTCACTTCACATTGCAAGACGTTGGATGTTGATGGGGAGAGAAAGGTGCTTAGGCAGCATTTTCTGCATCCCAGGGTGGCACCGCTGCCCTGGTGTGACCTGGGAGAACATCTCCTGGGCTGCAGAGCAGGGGGGATCCGTGGCCATTGGCTGCACAACCATTTTGCATGGAAAGATCCATTTGAGAGCAAATCAAATTGGCTCACGACAGAAAAAGCAGAATTATTTCAATTAATGATGCCTTTTTCATTTAGATAAGTACTGGAGATTTAATTTCCAGCGTGCTGCCCACCTGCAGGGTCTGTCTAGAAGCCAGGAGACCAACAGATGTTCAGCAGAGCTGAAAATCAGATCAGAGGTACAAATCCACACAGGAATTTAGGCACAAGCATGTGCCTAAATACCTTTCTGGATGCAAGCCTTAGTCACTAATGCCACCCAAATCATCATACAGAATGAGCCCAAGGTTTAAAAGCAACTCTCATTCTGTGTTTCTTGGATTAGAAACCAAAATGGAATTTTATTTGTCATGTAAGCCTAAATAGGCCAATTGGATTTTTTTTTCTCTTTTAGTTGATTTTCCAGGACAATATTCCTGGAATCTATTGCATTCCAGTAGTACTAGTACTTAGATCTACCTGGCCTTGCTTAAACATAAATTTCATCAAAATTAATCAACACCACATCAATATTGAGAATTCAAAGCAATCTCGTGCTTCATCCTCTGCCGAGTTGCTCCCAGCACCAATCCCAGCACAAAACCAGTTGCCTATCACTGAGTAAAACAGGGCATGGCTTTTGGGTCCCTTTTCCATGCCCATAATAAATATGCTGCAAAGGTTTTGCAAGAATAGCAAAAGGCAAAAAAGGAAAGTGTTGAACTCAGTGAGGTGTATGAGCTACAACACTTTCACACGTTAAAAAATGCTGTAGGAATCTGATGAACAACTAAGATCTGGGTGGGTTTTACTCCTGAGTACTCACTACTCAGAAAAAAAACTCAACACCTGATGTAACTTCTTTGTTTTAACACAGACAACATGAGACAATATGAACAATAAATTGAATTTTTCCTTCTGCTATGCAATTTTCTCATTGGGAATTCTCATTTTCACCTGGAATCACATGCAAGTACAGTCCCTGCAGAGGAGAAGGGGTCTGCAGGAGCTGGTAAGAAAGAGTCCAAAAAAGAAATACAGATGAATATAGAGAGATATGTTGTCAGCTAATCCAAGATCATGTTCTCATTCACCCAGGAAGTCATGCAGAGTCACCCAGAGCAGCTCAGAGAAGTGGGGTTTTGATGGCACTTCAGTTGATGGGAAATGAGCCTCAGGTCTGTGGAAACTGTGTTTGAGACGTGAGCATGAGGAAAGCAGTAACCCAGTCCTGCCCAACATTAGGAGAAGCTTGCAATTGTGAGAGCTGAGTGCTGTGAGCACAGGGCAGACTCATATTCATGCCAGAGGGAAGGGATGGGAAAGAAAACTGTGGCTTTGCAACCAGGGGCAAGGATTATGGGAAGTCCAAACAGCAGAATCCAGGGTGCTTGACTTCCTAGCTCTTCATAACCACTTCCAGTTGGCATCTATTAAAAACGTATTTGACAACCCAAAAAAAAAAATCTGTTTCCAGGCTGATTTAGGGGAAGGTTTATAAAACTCTCAAATTTTCAGTTGGATTTGACAAAGGGTAGAAAGTGAGTTGATTTTTCTCTGCTGCAAGGCAAAGTTGGCATCAACTAAAAACGTATTTGACAACCCCAAAAAAATTCTGTTTCCAGGCTGATTTAGGGGAAGTTTTATAAAACTTTCAAATTTTCAGTTGGATTTGACAAAGGGTAGAAAGTGAGTTGATTTTTCTCTGCTGCAAGGCAAAAAATGAGCCCACGCTGGATGAACTTGGAAGGACCAATGCATGGTCCCACAGCTGATGGAAAGGTGCTCATGGCTTTATTGGGCTTTGTGTTTAGGTTCATTTGGGTCCAACAGCCCAGCACCCAGAAGCAAAATGCATGAGAACCAACCTTCAAAAGAGCTGCCATCAGCCTCCTTAGGATGCTCGGGCTTTGAGCTCCTCTTTGAAACCCTCTGGGGTTTGGGGTTGACTCCACAGCCCTCTGTAGCATTAAATCAGCATTTTTAAAAACTGTAGACTCATTACATTAGCAGTAATTTTGGATCAATAAAAAGTATCACTTGTAACAACTTGCCATTGATTTAAAAACCACTCTTGAGCCATTGCTTCATTTTTCCCCTTTCATTTTGTAGGCAGCAAATGTTTGCCAAACTGGCTTGGGCTAGCATGGCCACAGCTCCATCTCTGCACACCAACTCAACCAGTAACAGTATTCATTCTTCTGAGAAGAAGAGGTTATCTCCTGCTGGGAAATAAGCCTGGTTTTTAATCCAGAGCTTGTGCTGAGCTCATGGCACATGAGACCAGCTTGTTAAACCCAGGCAGGAGTGAATGAAAGCTTTTGTGGCTATCACTGGGTTCCAGCCTGGTCACAGGTGTGAATAAGAGGCAGAAACCAGTTACTGGAGACGTGAAGGAAAGGAAAATACATCTGTCTGTGCAAAACTTGCCATGACTAAAGCAGAAATTGGAGGACCAGGCTCAAGCCTGGTTTGCCTCCAGTGATTTCAGAAAAGCCACTGCAAAGGTGCATTCACTCCAGAGAACAGTTTGGAGAAGCAGAGCAACCTGGGCCTAAGGAGAACCAAAGGTCAACCAATGATCAATGCCATGGGGAGTAATCCCTCTTCCCTTCCTCATCCACACCCACAGTATTCGACTCGGGTTGAAGGGAGTCACTGAAGTCATAGCAGGAAAGACCAGAGTTGCACCATCCCTGGAGCCACCACGTCAGCCTGGCTGAGAAGGTGGCCTCGGGTGGGTGTTGGGACACTGGAGCCACACACATGTATTTCACCTTGGCCTTTGCCTCTTTGCAGCACTGCTGTTACAATCACCCCTCTCTTCCTAACAATCTTTTTTCCCCCACGCTAACATTGAGAGCTGTCAAACACCACATCAGCCACATCCTGCATCTCCTCACAACCTTTTGCTATTTGCCAGCTCAGCTGTTTGGTGTTCCAGGAGCAAAGCAAACCAGCCAGATGGCATCTTCCAGCAGGCTGATTCTGCTTAAACAAGCTTTTAAGAACCACATTACACCCAGATCCACAGGTCAGCCAAGGGCTCTACAAACACCCTTCCTTCACTGCTCTAGGTGCCATTTCTTCCCACTTTCAGGTCTTTGTGGTGCCTTCATCTCTGAGGAGATGCCAGGAAAGTCTCTTACGAAGCAGAATATGATAGACCCGGATAATCTGGCTTAGTTACATGACCCTCTGAAAATTCAAGCACTATTGCATTTATTGACTAGAGATCATTGGTTTAGTACATTAAGGAACCACAGCTTCTAAGAAGTTTTCTATTAATTTACCTACATTGAATTTCCCATGATTGCCTCGTCCTTTACTGTTATTTTGTTATCTGCATCCTAGATGAAGGCTTTTAGCACTCGGCCTTAGATGCATCAAAGTGCTGGCATCTGCTGCTAAGAGTTGGTGCAGTTGAGGACTGCAGGCAGGCAGCCCAAGGGTCCAGGAAAACAGGTCATATGAATTATTTTTATGTCCCTTCAAGGTTCACCTATAATTTTGCTAGAACACAGTATAAAACACTACATTGAGGATGGATGCAGGTAACACAGATGCTCTTGTAGCTACTCTAAAGTTCAAGACTCATTTTTGACTGGAAGAACCACAGTCTGTAATCCACCTTCTCGAGGTCTCCAGTAGATTAAGAAGATCTTGAGGTAATCATTTGTTTCAGCCTCCCTTTCCCTTACAGGACTCAAGATGGGGGGAGATGAAATGAGGACAACAGTGGAAAGGAATTCAGGAGAAAATAGAAAACATTCGACTGGCTTTACCAATTAAAAATTTATGCCTAGGAAGACATGCAAGGAAGACATTAAGATCAGAGTGGCTGATATTCCAGAAAACAGACCTGGACGTGGACAGGTGAGAGGACAGCATCATGAGCATCATTGTTTGCTTTAATCTCTGCCAAAACCAACCTCAACGTTAAGTAACTAAGAGGAGCCTTTCTCTGGGGAGAAGTCCCTGCTTGCACTACACCTCCACGGATAAAACAACCTCAACTGGCCAATGGAAACACTATGAAGTCAGGGTAATTTTTTCAGCTGAACTATTGACCAAACCTTTGTCATTTGAAAACATATTGAAATCCTGTCTGTGCAACTGATGATCGCCTAATATTTAAACCAGTCTTTTCTAGGATAAGCTTCAAGAAAGACCACAGTACCACCAAAACACGTAGCAGGAAGCTAACTCCAAGATTTATCCAGGTATAAAGGATTTCCTAGCATGGAGAACTGCTCGTTACGAACCTTAGATGGTGCCCCCTTCCTCTTTGTTACCCATTCAGAGATGGGATTTACCACACTACCTCTGAGCTCCTGGTGCACACAAGTCTCAGGCACGAGTCCTAGGCTCTAGACTGACAGATCATCACAATAGCCAGCAGGGAAAAAATAAAAATAGCAAGAAAAGAAAAGATACAAGTTGGAACAATTAATGGAGATAAATCAGAGATACAGAGACTTTTAAAACCGTAGTTTTCGACTTTTAAACCTGGATAGTTTGTTGGCTTTCTGAGGGAGACAGAGACTGGTGATTTTGAGAATTAAAACGGACTCCAAAAGAAAAAAAAAAAATAAAAGAGCATGCAAAAAATCCAGCTTCACAAACATGCGGCATCGCTCAGTGCCCTGCCACTCCTGGGCTTTCCTCCTCCTGCCTGGCTGGGGGGGTCACCTGCCAGCATTCACAGCATGCAAACTCTGGGCCTTGGTCACTCAAGAAGGTGCATGTTTGCTGCTGAGAAGCAGTGTCTGGGGTGGGGGGAAGAGACTCTTCCAGTGCAGGCATGGAAGTAGATGCATTTTATAAGTCAAATAAGACACACGTTATCTGCATACTCTTATGGCCATCAGATGGGTGCACTAAGGGATGCTGGTTGGGAAATCTCTGAAGCCACCTAACAATTGTCAGCTTGATGAAAAAGATGAAAGCCCTGCTGGTACAAAACCCTCTCTGCTCTATCTGTTCTCCACGGGATCTAGAAACAGAACCATTCACAATGCCAACGTCAACGCTAAGGAGAACCCGTGTCCCCTAGGTCTGGTGGGACAGGCTGAGATTAGTCCTTCTCTAGCTGCATAGTAGAGGTGCTAGATAGGCAAGCCGTGGCTTCCAAAGGCCACTGGGCTAGGAGAGGTCAATTTGGTAGTGTTGAGAGAGCCAAAGGAACGGTGACTGAGCAGAGGTAGGAAGCTGGTATCTCTCATGCTACTAAACAACCTTGCTGTGCAGTCCAACTCAATTTGCAAGGGTTCCCTGGACCTTGAGGAGAAATGGAGCAATAGGAAGGAAGGGGTCTTTGAAAGGGAAAAAAAAAAACCAAAAAACAAAAAACCACAACCCTTAAATTGTTTCATTCTTAATTTTTTTAAAAAAAAATTTCCATCATTTGTTAGACTCCAATCCTTGGCCTCCTTCCTTGCTGAGCAGACACTGGCTCGCTAGCCCAGACCAAATTCCCCATCCTCATCTCTTCGAGTCCCACGTTCTGCACCGTTGGCAGACAAGGAAGCCTCTAATTTCCCAGCGGGCAACGGGGAGGCTCTTCCACCTTGGTTTTTTTTTTTTAAACTCATCTAGTACCTCTATTAAGCAGAGAAGTGATCAGAACGGGTGGTAGCAGGGTAGAGGGAGAATGAGCCGTGCAGCTTTTGATTAGTTTCGTGCGACGCATTTCCCGTGGTACCTAGAGTTTCCTGAGCAGCATCCGCATAGTGACTCTCTGCACGGTTTGCTTTTACTGGAAATGAGGGGAGAGTAAAAATTAGACCTGGAAGCAAATGCCAGACAGGAAACTTTTGATTACTGACTCTAGGTTTAAAAGACAGGTGCTTTGAGGGCCGGGTTCATGACAGGATTAGTTTTTTTCTGTTTGAGCGTTAAGTGAAAATAATAATAATAATAATAAAATATCTCAAGAGGGTTTCTGAAATTTGTCTTAATGTGATTTATAAATGGTGGTATTTGAAATGACACATTCTGCATGGAATCGATGGCATCGGTTCTTCTACAGTTGACTGAGTACTGGAGATTTTTTAATCTGCATTGGACATAAAAACTACTCGTCTTCGCCTAAGCAGATAAAAAATGATCATTTTTTTTGAATTGTCTAAGTCACGGAGTGCCCAAACTTTGACTTGTTTTGTCCAATAGCATCCAAAAGGTTCAAATCCCTTCTTTTTTTTTCCAAGAAAAATAAAAACCCTCAAAGAGAGCTAATGAATCTGTGAATTATTTGCACTTCTCACACAGCAAATCCCATTATATTAAGCCTGGCACTCAAAAAAACAAAAAACAGATAAAACCAGGGTGTGGTGCAGTCCCTTACAGGAAGGGATCTGAACATCTGTGTTCACACATCTGTCCTCCCTAACGCTTTTGAGGTGGGCCCTACCTTTTCTGGGGAGTCACTGGCTTTGCCGAGGCACCAGCACAGCTCCCGTGAGCCCACCCCGAGTCGCTGCTCGGGCATTGCCCTGCCAGGAGATGGCCACCACGACCAGGGTTCTCCACGCCATGGAGCAGCCCTCTCTACCTGCGCAAGGGGAAGGACGTGGCCCATGGCTTTGCCGAGGCTGTGGCCAAACTGGAAAGGCTCCAGGGGCAGGAACACCCAACCTCGTTCCACGACTCGGCAAGCGGAGGAGCTCGCGAGCGCGCGCAGAAGGAATGTCCAGGAATTCCTTCTGCTCGGTGGCATCCCGTGCAAGCTTGGCTGACATCACCCTCCACGCCCTGGGGACTCCTTAGGCACCCATGACGGGGTCCTGCATCCCCCAGGGAGCCCCGAGGGCTGTTCTGGAGCTGGGGTCTGAGCACGGTGGCGCGGCTCGGGGGGACGCAGGGGTCACGGTCCTCCCGGGCTCCTCACAGTCCCTAAGGAGTGATGGGGTCCCTTCCGTGCAAATAATCCGCTCCCCTGAAGGCAACTGATTATTTCCAGATTACTGTCAGGCCCAGCATGAGTCACCAGTTTAATCGGTTAGAAGGTCTAAGGTCAATCCAGGACAACACAGCCCATGGGGCTTTTGGGATTGCCATTGGTTTCCACGGGTAGTAGCAGTCGGTGACACCTCAGACACCCCAGGCTGGATGAGCAGGGGCCCACTGAGTCAACCAAAGGCCTCCTCCAGTGCGTACAGCAGCCTTGATCACCCCCCTGAGCAGAGATCTTGCTGTTGTGCGTAGCTCAGACAGACACATACATACATGGAGATATAGATATACGCACAGATATACACACACGTCACAAGGTGGCCCAGTCCAGCATCCAATCAATAGAACAGCCAAGGTCTTGCCAAATTCATCAGGGCCGAGGACAAACCAGAGCTGAGGACAACCTTCCAAAGAGGTTCCTCTAAAGCCCTACGGGACTAAACTCATGCTGGACAAAGTAATCTGAGTTTTAGCTCCCCAGTTCCCCCGAATCCTTCTGTTTCTTTTTCTCTGATGCGAATGATCGTGATCATGTGGTTCATTCATTTTTAGCTTTTCACCCAATCATCTTTTGGAAAACACAAAAGGAAGAAACATGGTCCTAGATGCCTTCAGATGTTCATCAAACCATCTGGCAAAGAGCATCCAAAGCACACGTTTCACCCAGGAGCCCCCCATAGTCCTGGCTAACCATACGTTTGTCTTTTTTGACATTACAATCAGAAGACAAAATAAACAGAGACAAGATGCCACAGCAAATTTCCAGCCTGATTACCATGTGAGTAATCAAACCCTGCTGGCTTTCTGCAGCAGAAGGGGTGAGAGAAGCCCCACCACGCAGCAGCCCTCCTTCCCTGGGGTTATGAGGCATGGAGGTCTCACGTTTGGAGCCTTCACGAGAGCAGCGTGGTCTCAGAGGTGTGATGGGCACTCCCTGCTCCAGCAGCCAGCCCGGGGAAGGGCAGGGGACCCCTTCACCCGGCCGAGGTGGTGACATAGCACCCAAAGCCACGGGCAACAGAGGAGGCTCTGTAAGCAGTTATTTTAAAAAGGGAGGAAAATAAAAAAAGGGAGAAGAGGGACATGGGATGCAGAAAGAGGCCGGCATCTCTTCTGCTCATCACAGCCTGGGCAGGGCAGCTCCTGTGCCCCCCGAGCAGGTCAGCAGGCAGCTCTCCCAGCGCACAGATGGATGCAGAGAAGCTCATGGTGGGCAACAGAACAGAAATGGTCGAGAAAGGACATAACCTGTCTCTCAGATCAGCTGTCCAAACCAAAAAGCCACCAAAGTAACTCCAGATGACCTCAAGCCTCTGTCTCACTGACCCCATGGTCACATCCTCACAGCCCGGGCAGGAATCAGCTCGGCTACATCAGAGCCAGAGGGGCAAGAGCCCCAAAACTGCCCCGTGCCCTGGCAGGGTGGTGGGATGCTCCCCGACCCTGGCATCACTTTCCTTGCACAGCACATTGCACGAGCTGTGCCAGCACCTCTGCTTTAACTTCAAATATATTATGATGTGAAAAAAGCTAATTCTGTTAATTCTGTGACAGAATTCTGCTAATTCTAGAAGGATTTTGTGGTGTATTGGTTGTGGAAAGAGGGATAGAGGATATCAGCCACTCCCTGCACACCTACAACGGGAGGAAGATCCAGCTACCTCCAGATGAGAGGCTGTCTGCTTCCTTCCAGGGATGGAAATGGAAAGTGGAGCATCCTTCACCAACTGAAGCAGTAGAATTGAGGTGCTGGGATCTGCTCTGAGAGATGATTCGTGCTGAGGAGCTTCCCAAGTGCAACAGCCATCAGTGACAGACCATGGCTGGATGATTAACTGCTGGGTGGGCTGGGAAGCAGGACAAGGTTTCTTTTCTAAGGGCAGGATGACACACCGAGCATCATAGTTGGCAATGAAAGTGGGTGGGAGATTTGGGATGTGAATGTAAAAGATCCAGAAGGTTTTGTTCAGGAAAATAGGTGATATGGAGGCCCCTGAATACAGGGACTAGGTGTGAAATTCCTTCCTGAGGTCTGAAGCATTGTTTTGGTCCAATTTAAGACCTTCAAGTCCATCCATTAACCCAGCACTGCCAGGTCAGGGTGGAAAAGGGCAGCAGGAGCAGGTAGAATCATGTGGACCTAACAAAACCCAGAAGGAAAGAGCTTTGGTTCTGCCACAGCAGCTGAACTGAACAACATGGAAAGGACTCTCATGTCCCATAGCTGGCAGCTGCAGAGCCTCAGCCTATGGGTCTGGTTCACAACAGGGGGCAGAGAAACTCTCAGTGCCACAGGAGACAGACACACTACAGGGGCAGGAAAGCAGCACTTGGTGAAGGGGCTATATTTAGTAAAAAATGCCCTGCAAAAGGGCAGGGAAAGGCTATAATTAATTCTTTCTGTGCCATAGGATTAAGAAAGCAACGTAGAAAATGAATAGGAAAAAAAACCCCTGTAACCTCTGTGATTAAATATAGCCAACCTAGGGTTTGGAAGTGGTGCAAATGAACCCTGCAAGAGAGGGCTGAGAGTCAAAACTAAGAAATAAGACTAGTGCCTGGGATGCTGGGACCCTACGAGAGACCCTCAGTCCTCAGAGTGCCCCAGCTCTGGAGCTGATCTGGTGGAAGGGAGATTTCACCTCACTGCACAGCCTGTGAGAAAGGTGGATGTTCCCTTTGATGCCTCCTCTGATCTTCCTGATGCCACAGGCCAAGGTTTCAACCTTGGTCTGCTCCCAGAGAGCCCTTCCTACGTGGTGCTCCCTGCTTTCCAGAGCTGGGTTGGAGGCTGCCTTCACTCACTGAGCAGGATGAGACCCCACGGAGGGAAAAAAAATGATCTGGAGAGTTGAAACATGATCTTGGAGCTTTGAATCGTTTGGCAGGAAAGGGGATGGAGCATCTACAGAGGTTCTGCTTGCAGAGAAAAGCTCAGATGAAAGACAGAGTGGGGGGAAGGAAAGAAGGATGGAATTTTCCTTCTATTAGTCAGCACCTTATCTACCCAGATATCTTTGGTTGGATTTTATGCCAGGAGAGAAAAAAAAAACCAACTACAAACCAAAACAGTTTCTGGCCTCTCCTAGGAACAGCAGAAAGTTACATCTGCAAAATGCCAGGTTTCAGTTAGACTTCTGAAAAACATGTTCAGTGTTTACCATATTCAGGCTGTAAGCTACGTTTTGAGCTATGAGATGGAAGACCTGAAAGCCAAGCAGATCTTCACAGATGATCAGTTCCGTGTCTCAACCCCAGGAGAAAACAGAGAAAAATAAATAAATATGGGATTCAGTCCCAGAATTACTTCTTAAAAGAACTAGGAAAACATAGGACAAAAAAAAAAAAAAAAACAAAATTAAATCCTTCTAAGGGAATGAAAAGTATCCTGACAGTGTCCCAGGTCCCAGCCCTGCTGCTTTCCCTGGGGATGTGGCCAGAGGAGCCCTCCCATAGGTGAGCTCTGGCTGCTTTGGAAGGTGCTGGGGCCTCTGGGAGGGGAGGGAGGATGGAGCAGGGACCCTGCTTCATCCCAAGGGGTGCAGAAAGGGTGCCAGAGCCCAAACCCACAGCGAGAGCAGCCCAGGTGAGTGTTCCCACCTCACCTCCTCGGGTGATGGAGCTCTGGGCAAAGCATCACCCCCCCCGCTGGCACCCTTGGAGCCCGGGGGATTCTCTTGCAGCTACGACTCCAGCAACAAAAGGCAAACCAAAAAAGCAGCATAAACCCAAGCCCTGCCATCACCCCTGGGTGTCTGCCAGCCCTTCCCCTCCCTCTAACCCCCCAACCTCGCTATCCTCACAGCTACAGCCCGAGGCAGACTGGAAGGGAGGTAGGATTTAAGGTCCAGCACAGACGGAGATACGTTGGACTGGCACAGCACAGAGAAAGCAGGTCAGCACCCAGGATGCCTCCCTCGATGGGATCACGACATGGTAGACACACAGAGCTCTAGAGGGGATGCATGGGGATGGCGTGGTGGCAGCGATACAGACCTTGGCGATGGTTCAGGCTGCTGCTCTTTCCTTGAAACAGAAGCAATAGTACATTAGCATGAGGTCAGGTGGCAAAAGACATTGCTGCTTCACTGTTAAAAACATCACAAAAGGACAATACCAAACAATACGACTAAGTGGAAGTTGTGGACAGAAGAAAGGGAAAAGAGCACTTAGTTCCTGGAGGTTCTGGCCCGGACAGAAGATCACTGGAGACTCACACAACCTCAGAGAAGACACATACAACGCACAGGGTTGAAGAGTTTGTCCCATCCCCTCGTTGTGCCGACGCACGACTGAGACACCCCAGGGTCGTGTGATTGGGGTGAGCACAGGAGGACCTCTGTGGGCTCAGGGGATGGCTCCCTTCCTGTGGAAATGCACCATCTCGAGATGGTTCTGCATGCAAGGAAGGGTTTGAACATCTCCTGTGACCATTGGGGCGTTTGCTTTTCCTTCCTGGGCGTTGGGACAGAGCTCATGTCAGATCTCTTGATCTTCACACCACAGTGCTAACGGGGTGCTGGGAGGGGGCACTGGTGGGAAGGAATGTGGACCCCCCACCCTGACACCTAGGTGGGCTTTCTGCCTCCAAGGCCTTTGGCAGGCACTTTGCCAAAGCAGTTGGGGCCAACGTGACACGGAGGGATGGGATGCCACAATTTTTTGTAGGTGGTTGATCTTCACGCCACAGTGCTGACGGGGTGCTGGGAGGGGGCTCTGGTGGGAAGGAATGTGGACCCCCACCCTGACACCCAGGTGGGGATTCTGCCTCCAAGGCCTTTGGCAGGCACTTTGCCAAAGCAGTTGGGGCAAAGGTGACACGGAGGGATGGGATGCCACAATTTTTTGTAGGTGGTTTCCAACTGAGATCCAAAACCACTGGATTGCCTCGAAAAACCACCGAGATTGAGGACAAGGTGAACCCAACACCTGCAGAAGGGGAGGCATAGCACTGCAAGCCAAGCTCAGGCCACGCTGGAAGAACCCTCTCAACCTTCACTGGCCAGGCATCTTGGTGGCATTTCCCTCCAGCAAGGAGCAAAACCTGCTCTGCCTTCAACCCCTCACTTCTCCTCCTTGGGCAAGGAGATTTAACCCGGGGCCCTGGGACAGCCTCACCCCTGTAGTCCCAGCAGAGAGGAAGCAGGCTGCACTTCTCAGCAGGTTAGGGTCTGCCTCCCCTGGCACCAGTCTAAGGGACTGCCTGGACGGGGAGAAGACCTGGGCAGGAGGAGCTTGACTGCCCCTGAGCGTGATGCTGTAACCAGCCCTGGTCCTGCCTCCACCCAGCCGTGACCCCTGAGATGCTGAGATCTGCACACACCCCCAGCCCTCTCCCCTGGGCTGAAGGCAGCAGCCTGGAGAGACAAAAATAAATCCCCCTCCATCCTCTGCTCCTTGCTCAGACAGGCTCAGAAGCCCAACCTCAGTCATTAGCTCAAATACATTCCAAAGCTGGCAGCCCGAGCCCTGGTCTAGAGATGCTGAGACACAGCCCAGGGCAGGTCCCACCACGCACCTCCCAAGCTGGCCTCGATGCCCACCAGCATCTCCCATCCCTCCCAGGGTCTGCACACTCCCCAGTCACCAAGCAGGGCAGCCTCATCTGCTTGAACCCCCGCCCCCCCCAAGAATTACCCCTCCCGAGCACAGGTTTGAGCTGCAGGACTCCTGCCCTCCTGGGGTAACCACATCTACCTCACCACAGGAAAGTCAGCAAAAACTTCTCACCACTGCCACCTTGCCTGCTCTTGGGGGAGGTGAGGGAAGGCTGGAGGGAGCAGAGGATGAACGAACACATCCTGAGCCTGGGTCTTTTCTGAGGGTGGTGAAGAACAGAAAGGTCAGAGGAGAATTAGGAACACCACCTCGAGCAGACCCTTTGAAAAGAGGACTCTGTGTTCTCAGCCAAGCACTTTGACATGACTCCAGAGCCACGTTAAGCTGAAGAAACTCCTGTAGAGGAGAGGGATGGGGAGGGGGTGCCTGAATCGTGGGGGACTAGCTGCCAAAACCTCTCACATCTTCCAGGCTGTCCATATGCAAAAGGCAGGAAGGAAATAAAAAACCAAAAATTAAAAAAAAAAAAGCAAAGGTTGCAAGGTGCTTTCCAAGCTCACTTCACTCTGCTGCTAACCTGAATGTCAGTCCTGATTTGCTCTTCAGGTTCCTCAGAAGCTCCAGCTGGTTCAGAGGAGGGATGAGTCTAGAAGGAGAAAATAAAGACAATTAATATCCTGGCAGAGCTGATTTCAGAACCTCCAGTCCTGGAAACTTCCCCCAGTGCCCCAATCCCTTCAACCAGAACCAGCTTTATGCCACCAGCTGCAAGGAGGGGATGGCTTGGGAAGGATGGAGAAGACTTTGGTTCCAACAGCATCCTAAGGCAGAGCAGGGGAGAAAAGAGAGGGGGTGACGGCAAGAGAGAGAGAGAAACTTGTCTGCACCATCAGATTGTGACCCTCCCAAAGACCAAGCAGCTGCCAGGGCTTCTGAGCAGCACGGCAGGGTTTGAGCAGAGGACCTGTTCCACCACCCATGGTCTAGCAGTTGGCATTGCTTCGTTTGGAGATCAGCACTTCGGTTGGGGATCAAGTGAAGAGAAGCTCCAGTTTTGGAAGCAAATGGAAAAACTCACCCCTGCTGCTCTTGGGAGTGTGAGGAGGCATGGGAAGGGGCAACAAAAACAGAGACCCAAGGTTGGGAGCATCCCAGGAGAAACAGCAGTGTGCTCCAGGGTCAAGTTCCACCAGTTCCCTGCTGTCCATGTCAGGATTTTCCACAAAATGAGGCAAAGCCACGTGGCTGCCTGCTTGGAACCATGGGTTTCCTTCCTTCCTCAGGAAGAAAAAGAGCCTGACCATGGGAATTCTGGTTAATAATTGAGAAAAAACCCAACCAATGAACAAACACCTTGTTGCCTGTTCTGTCTTTGTGTTAAAAGTCACTGAATTAGCCCCCACGTCCACTTCTGGTTTCTTCCTCAGACCCCATGAGATCTGAGGCTTGCTCCATAAATATTTCATGTGGATATTCAGAGTCAGGTCTTCAGCCAAGAGAGATGAGAGCTGGAGGTGTCGGGGGGAGGATGGAGAACCCTGCACAGGGTTGGGAAGAGCAGCATCTACTTAAGAGCTCGCTTGGGGACTCTGCATTCAGGGTCAAGGCCAACAAGGCTCATCCCATGGCTTGCTGCAAACTCCTTTCTGGGCCACCAGCGTGCCCTTGTCAAGCTGTCCAAGTGCCACATGCCCCCACAGGGCCCCGAGGTGCCAAGTCAGCAGAGCAGCCACCTCCAGTCACGCCTGTGACAGGCGAGGGGGAGGAGGCATCACTGCAGGGATGAAGGGGAGGCCAAGGAACTGCTGGTGTGCTGGAAACAGGCTGCCTGAAGCTGCCTGTGTCCATGTGGTTGGGGCCACAGCCCCAGGGCAGCGTGTACGTGTCGCTTGGCAGGCAAAGGACCTGCTCAAACTGCTCCAAAACTGCAGCTTAGGGCTGGAAGGAAAGGGGTGCAAGCATTGGCAGAGTAACAGACTGGTCTTGGCTGAGGTCCTGTAGGAAATGGGGCTGTAAAATAAAGGTAGAGATATTCAGATCTATTTTTCAGCCATTATGAGACTAATTATTCCAGTTTTACTGAAAAAAAAAAGCCCAACTGGAAAAGCCTCTCCTCTGCATGCACAAAGCTCCTCCTCAAAACCCCCATCGTTCAGCCGAGCAGATTTGGTGTTCAAAGACTGAGGCAACTGGAAAATTTTCCCAATCTTAAGGATGGAGAAAAGAATAAAAATAGGCCAGAAAATTTTGGCTCAGCTCCCCAGGCCAGCTCCGTTCATTTCTATCCAGAGAAGAGCACATCCTGATCTGATGACTTGAAGATTCTCTTCACTCAAGACGCCAGGAAGCAACTGACCTTGGTGCAGAGGAGTGCTGGGCTGTCACCTCCCTTCAAACCCACCACTGGCTTTGCAGATTCACTCCAAGATGGGAGGATGGTGTTGAATAAAAATCGAGCACCAAGGGTACTCAGCGGTTAAGGAAGGGTGCAGAGCTGCTCTCGGGTGAGTTAGCTCCTCAGGGAGGTCCATACCCAGCAGAACACAGGCCAACAGCCCCATTTTCTTCAGCAGGGATGATGAACCCATGGCTCCCACCACGGCAAGTCTCAGAGCTCCTTAGCTCATGAGATTGAAGGGTCCAGGACCCCAAAGGCAGCTCCATCCTCTGCATAACACAAGGTCTACACTGTGCTGAAGGTGGCAATCCCTTGGGCCACCCCAGATGCTTCCATGTAGAGGTAAAAACACACAAGCAAAGACAGAAATTCAGGTTTTGTGGCAGGTGGATGGGCCTGGCACACACGTGGTGGAAACCCCCAATGTTTTGCTCAAACAATAATTACTAGAAGAAGCTCTAAACTCATCCACAAACTGGCCCAAAAAATTCAATCTGAGTTGAACGCCCAACCTAACGTGGCCTTACAAGAGCAGCCTGGGGAACAGCTACCACGTTGCACTACCTCAGCAGAGCTGCAAGGAGAAGGCAGAGCTCTGCACTGCTCTGAAACCCTGCCCTGGTGTGTGCCCAGGGGACAGGAGACCTCCCAAGATGTGGAGGGAGGACCTCAGGCAAGGGCATCTCATGTTTTCTCTCTCTCCTCCTGGTCCGTGTGTCACTTGTTAGCAAGGCAAGCAGAGGTTGGTTAAAGGGGGGCTAGGTGAGGAGGTCTGCACACCACAGGAACACACACAGCTCATGCCACCCATCACAGCAACACTTTGGAGCCATCAGCTGCTGCAGGAGACTCAACGGTACCTACGGCTGATCCCACCACACCAGTTCCAGGTGCCAGCTCCCACATCCAAAGGGAAGGCAAATCCACTGCTCCATGGTAGCACAGATAACATTCAAGCATCTGAGGACATTAGGGATCTCATGCCTCCAGCCAGGACAGCATCAGAACCACACAACACGAGGAGGGCAGCAGCACAGGACACAAACCCCCCCCCAACACCATCACACACTCACACACAACGATGATTTTTTTCCAACAGCCCCAGTATGAACCATTAGGAAGAGGGTGATAAGGAGATGGAGGCTGGAATGGGGTGGGGCTTTAAATGAGCTTCCATGCTGTGTTGGATTTCCTACGAGGAGCCAGTTTTTCCCCTAACCATGACTTTACATCTCCAGCTGAAGCTCTTTTTCTTAACTGAGAACATTTATGAAACTTAGAATTTTTTTATAAGAAATGTGATGGAAGTGGCACATCATTATTCCACTCCCAGCAGCAGAGAAATGTCTGGTTCTCCAAACAGGCTGTTGCTCAGCACAACAGGAAAATCCATTCCTGATATTATCCTTGCAATTCATTGATGCTGTAAATTAGCCACACAGAGTGGCAAGTGTGATTTACTAAGGCTAGAGAACTTGCATCTGTGAAAAGCAAAACCAGGTTTGGAAACCAGGCACTCAATCACATCAGGTCTACCAGCATGAATGCATCTAGTGAGGATTTAGACTGCTCTAAGAACAGCTTGGCCCCTAGTTATTTCTCATCTTAAAATACTGACTTGACTACACCTTCAGACACCCACCTCATATAAAATATGCCTGTGTTTGAAAATCTCCTCTTTTCTCCAGAACCTGAGATCATTTATTGCAAATCTTACACAGCCATAGACAGGTCTTGGCATTTGGGTTGATCCCAAAAGTTTAAAGTCAAGGGTAAGACTGAATAACTGAGGCTGAAGAACTGCTTGGCTCTGGGTTAGTCTTGAAAGGATAAACTGGAAAAGTCCTGCTCAGATGGGACATGTTTTTTTAGGAAAGCCCCAGACTGGATTACTCAAAGCAATGAATGATCATCTCAGTTTAGCATTCCAGAGCTCTCTCCTCCAGGTGTTGCCTTCAAAAGCAGGCACAGCCACTGCTGTGACTTTATCCTGACACATCCCATGGTGCCACCACATCAGGAAACTCACCCAACCCAGCGTTACCTGGTGGGCAAAGCTCCTGCAGCAGATGGCACCATGAAGGATGGGAGAAGAGGGCTGGAGAAAGGGCAGGGGAGGTATGAACAGGGAAGTTTTCTTGTTCAGCGTTGTATGAGTTGGAGGAGGTTGGCAAGACCATCAAGAAACCATCCTTCAGAAGCAAGCCTGTCAAGCACTCTCACATCCTCCTTCCTCCAATTGTCATTTTGGCAGTTTCCCAACACTCATGTGTACCAATAGCCAAAACACACATGGGGGTGCATGTGCTGTCTGCAGGCAGCGGGGTGGGGAGGATGCTTTGGGCTTTCACTCATTCCCTTGAAAAAAAACCTGATCTTCAGAGGGTTTTTTTGTTTGTTTGTTTTAATTAAAGGCTTTGCACGTTCAAGTCCCAAATGAAGAACAAGGAGTGACAGGACAGACAGTTTCAGAGTCACATGCACTTCCTACCTGGAGGCACCGTACGTTTGCGTTTGCGTGCTTTTCAAGGGTTTGCACCAAAGAAAACCAAAGGGACAAGAGAAAATGAAACAAACAGGGGGGAAAGGTGGGGTGGAGGAGAGGGGGAAAGAAACAGAATAAAGAAAATTAGCGTAGGAACCAAGTGTGGCCCTGGGAGCAGATGCACTGTGACCAAGCTGGGGACGGGCACCTGGCACCTTGCTCCGAAAGCAAACGGGCACCACAGAGTGGGGAAAATGTGGGAGCCTCTGGGAGAACTTCCACGAGCTGCCCTCAGCCCCACCAGCCAGGGACTCCTCGGGCTGGGCTGATGGACCCGTGGGTTCTTTTTTCTAGTGAAGACCAAAATATGAGCGTTTTCTGAGGCTTTGATCTCAACTACCTTTCCTTCTGCAAATCCAGTGGCTGATGCATACCAGGTTATGAAGTTTGGGCCAGCCAAGCTATGCATGCATGACAAGCCCCAACTTCACCTGCACATACAGAAGCCTTGAGCAGATTTCAGATTTGGTTCCACCATGTTTTGAATTTAAAGCTGAAATTTGAGGTTCTCTCCGAGGCCACCACATTTTCCCCAACCAAGTGAGACTAGGAGCTCTACTGCAGCAATTTGAGTGATGTTCTGGAGAGCCACGAGCTCCTCCAAGACATGGGTACCAGAGTTCTCATACCAAGCAGCCAGTCTTTCCAGGGATGCCTTGGGAAGACAAGTAAGCTCAAGTCACCAAGGTTCCTCCTCTCAGGAGTAAGCAGCCCAACGTTGAGCAGAAAAGGTGCTAAGGGAGCAGTGACTGCAGCTCACCCCCAGGCACCCAGGAGGGAGATGGAGATATTGTGTTCCTCCAACCCACTTCCTAACCACGCTGTGTGGTGCAGCCACGGGCCAGTGGCCATCACCTCAACGTGGCACTGGGCTTGGCGTGCTGCTGAGGCTGCACCAGCACAGGGCTGCCAGCCCCTGCCAGCTGGCTTAGTGAAGTGGGTAGAGATGGGCAGTGGGAGTGATGGAAGCTCCAGCCAGAACATACAGTCACCCCCTTTCTTTAAATCCTTTTTTTTTTTTCTCCAATTAATTGATTCAACTGCATCCAAAATATCTTCCAAAGAGGTTCACTGATGTCTTGGTAAAAAAATACCCAATTTGACTAACAGCTAAATCCATCAGTGTGTCCATAGCTCACTCTCCCAAGTGATGTTTGTTCACCTGCACAGACAGGAGCTGAGATTTAAGGCTGGAGAGCATCAAAACCTTCACCCAGCAAAGCCCACCAGCAAATATGCTACAACCCAGCTACAACTTTGCCCTGGTTTTTCCTTCAAGGCACCTAGGGTCTTCACCAGGCTACAATTTTTGCTCTTTCTCTACCCCAAAGTTTTTATTTAGCCTGTTCTGGAGTTCTTTAGCTTAGTTTTCTTTCTGTGTATTAGCTCTGTGGGAAATAGAGGCTTTAACAAGGGGATTAAGCAGCAGGTAATTACCCCAGCCTGTCCTCATGCAAAAGGGTGTCACTGTATGTCTGGCTGCGTGGTGAGGTCACTCTTTAGAAGAGCAGTAAAACCTGGCCAAGTCCACTGAAATCAGCCCTCGGGCTCTCTGCATTTTGCAGCAGGCTTTGGACCAGGCTCCAGCTCTCACCCTCTCCAGTAGCTGAGCTCAGCAAACACACAGCGAGAAGGTCAAATACTGGGAGGGGGAGTTTTGATGGGAGGGTGGGTTTAATGCTATTGGAAAACAGGCTTGTTTTGTTTTGTTGGGTTTTTGGCCTTTTTCTCTAGGCAAAGTTTTGAAGTCGGTTCATAAATCTCTAGGGGAAAAAAAAAAAATCAACCCATCAGACACACACTGGGAATGAATCTAATGAAAGCTTACTGACCATGACAACGTGACTTCCAACAGGTTTTTAAGAGGGTTTAACAGGCTGGCTGCTGCGTTTCAAGTACAGGCTAATGCTTACCCTAGGAGATAGATCCAGACTGTCTGCCCGAGGGCTCAAAGGCACCAGCAACACGGGAAAACACAAAGGACTCCGCACCCGCCACGGCACAACACGGTGCAGGACCACAACAGGGAGCCCCATCACCCCAAACTGAACCCCATGGAGCTTTGGGGATAGCTAATGAACACGTCCAACACCTCTAGGAACCCAGAGAGATCTGGCTGGCCCCCAACACCACCCCAGAAAGGGATGCACAGCCCTGCAGTGCGGCGTGGGGTGGAGAATCAACAGCAAGGTTTTGCATTTCAGCTGCTGGAGAAGCCTCCACCCTCAATGCCACCAGCCCCAAGAGGGACACGGGGGATGTGGTGCTTCCTCTTGTCCTGGAGGGAGGGGACTCTTCATCTCCATGAAGCTCCAGATCCCAAGAAGCTGTGGATTCCCACAGCACTGCTCTAACCTGTATCATTTTGGCTGAAGGAGCTGCCTGGGTGTGAGGAGTTTCCTCTCCTTAGAGCAAGCCAGATGGATGCTGCTAACATACAGCAGTGTCACCCATCACAGCTCCACTGTCCTACTCGTGTCAACAGATCGTGATGGATCAATGACATGCAGGAGGGTGGGAAAACACTCACTGAATCCAAATTTGGGTTATCTCCCTCTTAAAACAGGGGAAAAATCATCCACGGAAAGGAAAGGGGGACACAGGGCAAGAAGTTTGGGTCAGAAGTTTGCTGGAAGGCAGAAGGATCATTAGAGACCAGTTGGAGCAAGGAGAAGAGCCCAGGCAAGGGCATGAGGTGGGTGATGTTTACCTACAATCCAGGGCAGCTTGGAAGGGAGGTCTTCACACCCGGGCACGGCAACTGTCACAACACAACGTAACTACCAGCAGACGTGGAGAAATAAAGGGAAAAAGGAGAGCACGGACACACATGGACACGAAAAAGAAACAACAACAAGGAAATTAAATCAAGTCAAACAGAAACCAACCAAAAAAAAAAAAAATCACAAAAAATACAAGGCAAAACAACTCAAAAAAAAAAAAAAAGCAGATACCAGCTCTTAAGAGCTCTTCAAATCAACTTCAACTTAAAAAAAAAAGGAAATAAATAAGCAAAACTATGTATCCAAATAACAGAAATAAACATGGAGAGGGTGGCATCATGAGAAGGCAGCAGGAGGTGGAGGAGGAGGTACCTGTACATGGGGACGGTGACGGTGCGCTCGTAGTACTGCCAGGTGGAGTGAAGGTCCGTCCGGGACAGGTTGGTGGCATAAAACCTCCAAGCTGCCTGTGGAGGAATCACAGAAGGGTTCAGGTTGGAAGGGAGCCTGGAGAGCATTTCATCCAACCTCCAGCCATGGGCAGGAACACCTCTCAACAGGTTGCTCAAGGCCTCATCCAGCCTGGGCTTGGATACCTCCAGGTTGGGGCCATCCACAAGCTCTCTGGGCAACCTCGTCTCACCATCCTCATGCTGAAGAACTTCTTCTTAAGATCTAGGTTCAAACCTGTTCTCCTTCAGTTTAGAACCATTTCCCCTTGTCCTGTCACTGAACACTCTTGTGCCAAATCCCTCTCCAGCCTTCCTGTGGGTTCCCTTCAGGTCTTGGAGGCAGTTCTAGAGGTCCCCTCAGAGTCTTCTCTTCTCCAGGCTGAACAGCCCCAGTGCCCTCAGCCTATCCTCAGAGCAGAGATGCTCCAGGCCCTGGATCATCTTTGTGTCCTCCTCTGGACTCGTTCCTAGAGATCTCTGTCCTTTTGATGGTGGGGACATCAGAACTGGATGCACTATTCGAGGTGGGGTCTTCCAAGAGCAGAGTAAAGGGGAAGAATCACCTCTCTTGATCTGGTTGGCCTTCTGGGCTCCATGAGGGCACTGCAGCTCACATTGAGCTTCTCATCCATCAACAGACCCAAGTCCTTCTCCTCAGGGCTGCTCTCAACCAGCTCTGCACCCAGTTTGCAGAGGAGACAGGGTGGGATTGTGAACCCAGGCACACCCAGAACCACCCTCAGTTTTATAACCTCAGCCACCACCCAGTTCTCCCTCTGTTTTCTGGGAGGTGATTTTGACATTCTGCCTTTTCCTTGACATGACAAATTTAGGGGGTTACCATGACCCTGACCATGTGAGCCCAGCTAAAAACACTGTGGGTGCCAGGCACCTGCTGCCAGGGTGAAGTCAGGTCTCAAACGGGTGTTACTGCCCACCAGGGAGTTAAAAAAATTGGAGAGAGAGAAGCAGAGGAACACAAAATTCATCTCAAATCTCCAAGGCAGACACCAAGGCCAACCTTCTGTGCAGACATCTGTTCTTGTGAAGAAAATGCTCCCAAACGTAGTTTTCCAGCAGTATATTCTCTTTTTGGGGAAAAAAAAAATGGTTTGGTGAAAACAAACTGTCCTGAGGCACTTGTCTTGCTGTGCTGGATTTTGTTTCTCTTCTCCCCCAGCTTGCCAACCACACGTGTTATCTTCCCATGGCTGATTTCCTGGCATTTAAACCCAATGAGACCAGTCACCAGCTGCTGTCTCACACCTTACAACACATGGCCCCATTTTTCACCTGCCTGTCTCCTCCCCAGCTTCTAGAAACCCATTAAGCCCCCCAAAATCAGGGTGAGGTAACCTCCAGGCTTCTTGGTGGTGCTCACCTGAATCAGTCCAGCTGCTGGGTTTCGTCTCTTCTCAAAGTGTTTTTGTCGATGCTGCTCTTGAACCTTGAGAGCAAACCCTGAACCCAAGATGCCCTGGGGAAGAGAATAAAAATTTGCAGTTAGTAGGGTGTTAGTTAAGCTTTTTTTTTTTTCCCCCAGCTTTCACTCCAAAGGTTTGTTCTGGGTCATTTTTTGACACAGGAAGAAAGGAGACTCCATCCAAGGGAGCCCTGTGAAGGGGTCAGCAGGTTTTGCTGGTGCTCACTGGAACTTCTGCTTTTCCCAAACTACCTCCAGCCAGCTGATAAAATCCAAATTAACCACAGAGCATTGGAATTTGGGGGAAAAGCAGATCCATGCCAGGCACTGGAACGCACTGCAACAGGGATGAGGGTCATCTGCTGAAGTGGCATCATCACCCCATGAAACAGCTCTTTACAGCAAAAAAAAAAGTGGCTTCACATCAATAAATATTCACGTGGAGCCAAAATTAAAGTCTTCATCCTTTCCATGCTCATAAGCACTGTGTCCAAGCTGGGGATATTTCCCCTCTTCTCCCACTTGGACTTTTGACTCAAGAGCCAGGGAGCAGTCGCAGCCGGGAGGTCTCCGAGGGCATCACACCACTGGATGTGGCTGTTGTGTTGCCACCAGCTCCAAGGGCTGGGGACAAAGTTCAGCAGAGCTCAGCCTCTCTCCCTCCTTCCCTCCCTCCCTCCCCACGATGCTGCAGCCTCCACTCACGGCAGGAAGGGCGAAGAAGGAGACGCCGATGAGGGTGAAGGTGGCCGCCAGCAGCCGCCCGTTCCAGGTCTGGGGGTACTTGTCCCCGTAGCCAATGGTGGTCAGAGTAATCTGCAGGGAGGAGATCACACACAGCCCTTGGTCAGCCAGCCTGGAATCTAAACCAACCCAGCCACAACCCCTGAGACACCAAAGTGGGGCACGGAGGTGCCAACACCACCACGTGTCCTGAGATGGGTGTGTGAAGAGTTGGCCAGGTCAAAGGAGGTTCTCCTCCCCCTCTACTCTGCCCCAGTGAGGCCACAGCTGGAATATTGGGTCCAGTTCTGGGCTCTTCAGGAGAGAGACAAGGAACTACTGGAAAGAGTCCAGCAGAGGCTGTGAAGATGCCGAGGGGCCGGAGGATCTCTGTGGCAGGATAGGCTGAGAGCCCTGGGGCTGCTGAGCTGGAGAAGAGAAGCCTCAGGGGGGATCTGATCAATGCTGAGCAAGGGCTAAAAAGTCGAGCTCAAAAGAATGTGACCAGACTCTTGTCAGTGGTGCCCAGTGACAGGACAAGGAGCAATGGGCACAAACTGGAACCCAGGAGGTTCCACCTGAGCAGGAGGAGAAACTTCTTTGCTGTGAGGGTGGCTGAGCCTGGAGCAGCTGCCCAGAGAGGCTGTGGAGTCTCCTGCTCTGGAGAGATCCCAAACTCTCCTGGCTGTGACCCTGGGCACCCTGCTGTGGGTGAGCTGCTGGAGCAGGAGGGTTGGATGAGAAGATCTCCAGAGGCCCCTTCCAACCCCACCACGCTGGGATCCTGTCACCAAGTCAAGCTACAGCTCGAGCACCCAGAAGGACCCCGGCTGCTTGGGATGGGCACCTCCACGGGAAGCAAGGACACCCTAGCACCCAGGCCAGCCCTGCCACTCTCCCTGCTCGACGTGCTGAGTTTTCACACCAGCCAGGAGCATCATCCTGCCTCTAGCTGGCAGAGAGCTGCCATCTGGTGCAGAGGCTTGGAGCCTCCCCCGGGAGCTGGGGTTGGGCCTTCAGCAGGGGAAGCAAAGCAGCACAGCTCCCCCAAGCTCCCTTTTGGCATCTCCTGAAAGAAAACAGGGCTATTGGCGTGCAGAAGGATGTTTATTCCCAGTCTTCCCAGCAGTGCCTATTAGCTGGTCTCCCTTCTGATTTCACAGCAGCCTCTTAGCCCAACAGGATGAATTATGGCTGCTTCCTACAACCTAATTTTGGGATGTTTTTTTGCTCTCAGTGTTATTGCAATGCACCAAGAGAGTGCTGGCAAGCTGCTGTGTGCTTTTGGGGGAAGGAGCTGAGAGATTTATCAGAGAGAAAGAAACCCTTGAACTCCAAACTGCAGGAAGAGATGCACTTTCCCACCTCAATCCATGGACATCCCTACTGGGAAGTGCTGGGTAACCCCCTAAGGCTTGCAAGAGGATTTGGAGAGCTTGGGATGGGCAGGGCAAGGTGGTCTGATTCAGAACACCTTGGAGACTTCTGCTCAACAGACCTCAACCATCCATAGGAGCCATGGAAAGTTGTCCCCAGCCCATCGCCCCGACAGGCAGAGCTGGGAGCTGACACCGTGTTGATGTGGCTTTTGGAAACCTCTTGCATTCAGCTTCGAATAAAAATCACTTTTACACAAATGGAAGAATGCTCCCAAAGTGCTGTTTAATTGGACCCACTAAAAGCACTATCAATTAGATGCCATTTTGACAAAGTGGTTGGAAGATGCATCTACAGGGCCATCCCTCTCTGACACACAGGAGAGGCAAGGCTCTCTCCACAGGCACTGCAAAGCTGGTTTTATCATTTATAGAGACAGCTATGAGGGGTGGATCCACCACAGTCACATCAAGGGATGAGCTTCTGAATCTGAAATTTGATTTATTTCACCCATCTCTTAACCTCTGCCTGTGCTGGACCCATGAGTCTCCCCAGACTGAGCTCCAATCTGGGCTGTCACTTTTTCCCTCACTGTTTATTTTCTAGTCATGTCAAATCAGGCTTTATTTTTATTTTTCTGTCATAACCAAGGAGCTTGAAAAGCAATTTACTGCTCCTTGCCCTTTGTTGGGACCGAGGAGCTGCTGGATCAGCCGATTCCTCCCCCAGCCTGTTCCTGGGGTTTGATCAGATCTGGGATTTCCATTATGTGCTTTGTAACTGAGGCCAAACCAGCACCCCCGTGTCAGAGCAGCAGAACAATAACTCAAGAAGATTAGAACGTCATTAATTCTCTCTTTGTTAATCAGCTAATCCAATAATTCCCATGCACATGCACGCACAGAGCAGAACTCCAAGTGTTGCCCTTTCCTCCTTTGGCAGCCAAGATGTGAGAGGGGAGTGCTGCCAGCAGCTCGAGTCTCTCTGCTGCTTAGACCCCATTAATTCCATCAAATTCATCCCAGCATGCTTAACGTGATGCCCAAGCACCATCTGAAATAATTAAGGGGGGACAATACTTGTTAGAGTGTTGATCAAAGCACCCCTGAGTGTAGGGGCTTTGTCTGGCTACTCATGAGTGCTCTGAGTCCAGTTTTGGGCACCACAGGATGAGGAGGACATGGAGGGGTTGGAGCAGGTCCAGATAAGGGCAATGAGGCTGGTGAGAAGGCTGGAAAACATCCCTTAGGAAGCCCAGCTGAGGGATCTGGGGTTGGTTACTCTAAAGAGGAGGAGAGGAGATCTTATAGCTCTCTACAACTACCTAAAAGGAGGTTAGAGTGAGGCTGATGTTGGTCTCTTCTCCCAAATTACTAAAGATAGGACAAGAAGAAATGGCCTCAAGTTGTGCCTTCAGTTGGATATTAGGAAGAATTTCTTCCCTGAGAGAGTGGTGAGACACTGGAATGGGCTGCCCAAGGAAGTGGTGGAGTCACCACCCCTGGAGGGGTCCAAAAAACGAGTAGATGCAGCACTTGAGGCTCTGGTCTAGTGGTCATGGGGAGGCTGGGATGAAGGTCGGACTTGGTGATCCTAGAGGCCCTTTCCAACCACAGTGACTCTATGACAGAGCTAAATCCCACAACTGAGAGCACAGGAGCTCCCAGCTTCCCTCCAGTTCCAACCCAAGCAATCCCCTGACATTTTCTGAGGTTTCCTGAAGGAAAAAAAAAAAAGATCTAAATGGAGTAGCCTGAAGCCATTTAATAAAAATGTTAACTAAGCACTCCCTAAGTCGATTCCTCACATCTCTGACAGAAGATGGTGGGTTAATGGACATTTTATTTTCATAACCAGCTGCTGCTCTATGAGAATGACTTACCAGACCCCACCAGAGTGCATCTGCATACGTATCAAAGTGCTCATTTTCTCCTTTCTCGGCCAAGTACACCAGGAAAGAGGCCAGAATGAGGCACAGGAAGCCAATATACCAGGCAGTAATCAGCTCCTGCAAGAACATCAAGGGAGAGAAGAGAAGAATTGCAATCCTGGTCCACATCTCCAAGCTGAGCGAGTTGAATCTGAACTTCCCCCTGCATTCATTTTGGTTTTGGGGCTTGGGCTGGAGATCAGCAGTGCCACTTTTTGAGATAGGACCATGAGGGTTGGTGGTGGCCCCACCATGCACACAGGGTGATCACCATCCTGAAGATCCCATCACACGTGGCAAATGGAGAAGGGATTGAATATTGCTCCATGAATTCAAGATGTGGAATTGAGGCTGAAGAAACAAAATTCCCCAGATCACAGAGGGAAGTGGAGCTAAAACTGAAATGGGAACCCCCAAATCTTGGTGACCCTGCTTAGGGCAGATCCCTTCCA
Organism: Merops nubicus; assembly: GCF_000691845.1. Classification (NCBI taxonomy): domain Eukaryota; kingdom Metazoa; phylum Chordata; class Aves; order Coraciiformes; family Meropidae; genus Merops; species Merops nubicus. Next base: position 78,304 of record NW_008628803.1, read on the forward strand.
CTAACCAGGGCAGAGCTACAGAGCTGGGGTCTGGATAGAACATCCCCCAATTTCAGGCAAATTTAAATTCAGAACTCACAGGAGTGATTGTTTTGGAGGAAGTTAATTCAAGGGTGGGCAAGAGACCCACAAATTCCCCATGACTTTTACATGCTTCTGAATAAACTGGCTGAGCTCTGAGACACAAAATAGTGCAGGAAAGAGGGGAAATGTTAAATTCATAAATTCGGCAATAGGAAGTAAATTATCTGAGCTGGGCTGGTGTGCAGGTGTTATCTACGTCCAAAATATTCCATGCAAACATCTAAACATCCTTCCTTTCTCTCCTCTATTGCTTGGAGAGCTCCACCAGACCTTGTTCTTCTGACTGTGCATTGCTCCCCGTGTTATTTCCAGTGACTGCCCAACCTTGCCAGGCCTGGGAGATGTTTGGGGTGGAGAACTGAACCACAGTAGCATGTGCTGGTGGGGGGAACACAGAGAACAACTCAACATCCTTGTCTAGGACTTGCTCACCTTACTGTGTGCGTAGACCACGGAGCCCAGGAGCTTCCAGGTGCCACCTCGCCGGTCCATGCGGATCATGCGCAGGATCTGCAGGAACCTCAAGCTCCTGAGTGCTGAGGTGGCAAAGACATTCCCCTGGGAGCCCGCTGCCAGCACGGCGATGGAGGCGATCAGCACCATGATGTCTGCATGAACAGAGGGCATGGAAAGCTGAAGGAACACTGCTGACCCCCTACCAAAAGGGATGTCAAGCCTACTGCCACCAGCAGAAGGCTGTGAGTGAAACGGATCTGCTAGAAGTTGTATCTTGTGCTGGAAGGATGCAGCAGAAATCTTCACCTGGATGAAAGTGATTGTCACCCTGTATTTGGCACTGGTGAGGCCACGCTTCAAGTCTTGGGGTCAGTTTTGAGCCACTCACTCCAAGGACACTGAGGTCTGGAGCGTGGCCAGAGAAGGGCAACGAAGCTGACACTGAGGTCTGGAGCGTGGCCAGAGAAGGGCAACGAAGCTGGCGAAGGGTCTAGAGCCCAAGTGTGGGGAGGAGCAGCTGAGGGAGCTGGGGGTGCTGAGCCTGGAGCAAAGGAGGCTCAGGGGAGACCTTCTGGCTCTGCACAGCTCCTGACAGGAGCCTGGAGCCAGGTGGAGGTCGGGCTCTGCTCCCAAGGACCAAGCAATAGGATAAGAGGAAATGGCCTCAAGCTGCACCAGGGGAGGTTTAGGTTGAATATTAGGGAAGTTTTTTCCCTGAAAGGGTTGCCCAGGGCTGTGCCGGGTTGCCCAGGGCTGTGCCAGGCTGCCCAGGGCAGTGATGGAGTCCCCCTCTCTGGAGAGGTTCCAAACCCACGGAGAGATGTGGTTTAGTGGTGACCTTGAAGTTCTGGGTTAACAGTTGGACTTGATAATCTTAAAGGTCTCTCCCAACCTAAACTATTCTGGGTGCAGCTGCCTGTTACACAGAGGGGTGAATTCCCCCATCTAAACTGGGAATGAAAACCTGGAGGTCCATCTGTGGTGGCAATCCTAAGGTTCTCACAGGCAAAGAAAGGCCAAGATAAAAGCCTTGCTCTACATAACCCAAATCTAAGGATCCAAAAAAACCTTTCCCCTTCCCTTATTTTCTATGCAAATTTTATAGGAGTGTTTTTCTGTGCAATAAGCTCAAATCCTGGCTACGACCCCTGACATTGGAGAGCAGGCTCCACAGCAGATGACACGTCCTCTCTGCCCACTCCTTAGCCCAGGAAGAACAACTGCTGTGCTTGCATGGCCCCGCTCACGAGGGGATCGCCGAGTGCTTTCCAAACAAGAATTAATTAAGGCTGAGAAGTCCCTTGGTGAGGCAGCACCAGGGAAGGCAGAGGGAGAGACAGATCTGCAAAGATTTGTGAGTGATTCGGCATCGAGGTCGGACACGGGATTGTGGGTTCCCAGCTCCTCTGCTCAGCTTCTCCCTGCTGAGCCCCTTTCTGTGGGCAGCTGGGGTGCAGAGGGCAATGGGGTGGCTTCCAGGTCTCCAGAAAACACCCTGAGCTTCATGAAGAACAAAACCCACATCCATGAATTGGGATTTTTTCCAAGGTGACCTTGAAGACGGCTGAGGAGCAACCCCCAAAATGCATGGAAGAAACCAGAGCACTGTGGAAGCAAGTCCAGGCATGTTTTGGGTTGGGAAGTCCAATGAAGGGAGGGAGATCTTACCAATGACACAGAAAGGCTTGCGGGCAAATTTCAACCTTCCCCTCCAGCCCCGGTAGCGGCAGCAGCAGCCGGCTGCCCAGATCCTCACGAAGTATTCCACCCCAAACACCACGATGGTGACAATTTCCTAGGGGGGAGACAATGGTGTTAGCTGAGAAAGAAGCAGGATGGAGAGAACATTCCAGAAACGAGGACAAATATTGGCCCAGGCTGCCCAGAGAGGTGCAGGAGTCCCCACCCCTGGAGGGGTTTCCAAGCCGTGGAGATGTGGTGCTGAGGGACACGGCTCAGTGGGGACCTGGGGGAATGGTTCGACCTGATAATCTTAAAAGTCTCTTCCAACCAAAATGATTCTATGATTCTAGAAGGGATTTGAGCTTTTCCCCCCAAAATTGGCATTGTTATCTCTGAGTGCTGGGCTGTCTGGTCCAGACGTGATACAAGAAGAGTTTTAAAGGAACCTTTAAAAGATTTTCAGTTTATTCCTGATACAGATTTCTCCTCCTCACATTTTACCCATTTCTTACCTGTAGGTCTCAGTGGTCCCTTCCTAAAAGTGACAATTTTTAGTTTTATCTCAGGTAATCATCTCCCAATCTCAGGGTTTTTTTGTGTGTTTTTTACTGTAATGCCTCCCTGATGGCTTCATTTGCAACCAGCCACTTACCAGGATGTAAAGAGCCCCTTCTGAGCTGTTCTGGTACTCGTCAATAGTTGAAAAGACAGACAGCACCAGGCAGGAGAAAACTAGTAGGAAACTATAAGACAAAAATAAAAGATCAAAAAGAGAAAGAGAACATCAGTCTTCAGAGCAGGATTGGTTTTTTTTTCACATCTCAGACTAGTCCAAAAAGCATTTCTGGATATATTTTTCTTAGAGTGCTTCCTGTGCTGCTGCTACCCCACCGTGTGAAAAGGGAGGGTCCCTGGATTTACTGTCTGGAAGGGTTATAGGTGGATGAACCCATGGGACTGCTCCCAGTTTGGCCAGTGCCAACCCAATTCCCCTCCCAGCTGGTGGCTCTGGTGGCACCTCTGACAGGATTTCCCCAAGAAACCATCAGCTCTCACTGCAACACGCTTTCAACAAGCCCAAGGAGAGAAGTTCATTAACATGGTACCAGGAGACCAGGCTGAAGAACTGGAGCACAGGCTGGACACAAACCCCAGGAAACCTCCAGGGATGCAGGAGCAGGACTGCATCTCCCATCCCTTCCCTAGAACAATTCTCAGGGGATTTCACAGTCCTTTCGTAGGCAGGTACCCCAGATTAACTCCTTCCTGCCTGGAAAAGCTTGATCACCTTACAGGTCTCTTCCAATCTAAATGAGTCTAGGAGAGGCTGGAAGCTTTTTAGATCAGTTGTAGCATCACTGGGAGGTGGATGGTTGTCACTCTGGTGGTCTATGGCCAGACACAGGACACACCAAGGGTTTGATGTATCCCAGGGGATGAGCTGGGCTGGGTTTGGACCCTCTGCCCCAGCCCTGGGGGGACCCAAAGGAGCCTCATCCTGCTGGGAGCTGAGGGGGATCCAGCTTTGATACCAGCTTTCTGTCTCTTATTTACTGTGAGACAAGGGAGAGTCTCCAACCCGCTTACAGCATGCATCCAGGTCTCACTGCCCTCAACCTCCACAGGCTGTCCCAAGAGCAGCCTCAGATGTGTCACAGCCAGCCTTGTCCCCACCACAACTGCCTTCTGCCCTCTTCCCAAATGCAAATCAAAGGGCACAACGTGAATGACAGGAGCTGGACTCTCTTCTGACCCTCAACACCCACGTCCACAGCTACAGAGGTGCCCTGAGAGCTGCTCAGGGATGGAGAAGGTTCCTTTCCACCAGCCCACGATGCCCACTGCTTGCTCAAACAAAAAGGAAGGAAATTAATTTCCTCAAGATCGATTTCCTGATGCAATAAAAGTAGGCCAGCACAAGGAGAAGCTAAAAGCTGCATTCTTTCAAAGCATTAAATAATTCAGCTGTCTGGCTTTGTCTCACATTCCTACAAACTGCATTTGGAATATTTATGAGGTAGGGTTCAGCTGGTGGGTGGTGTTCCTGTTTGTTGTAGAAAGGGGTTTCACACCACTGGGCTGTGCTTGTGGCTTCACAACCACCATTAATGGCCCAACAAGAAGTAAAAACAGGGGGATGTGCAGAGTTTATTTGAACCATGGGCTGAAACGTCCCTGCCTGCTGCAGGTAAGGGTCCATCTGAGCCATCTCAGCAAAGGCTGAGCTTTGTCAGCAGCAGGATGAATTCAGATAAGGACAGTTGCCTGATCTCACACTGCAAATTTCCTCTTCTCGCACCAGATCTGGTACCCAGAGACTTGAAACAGCTTCAAGAGAGTCAGAGAACAGCCCTCACAACCTCACTCCTGGTGTCCCTTCGTGTCTTCTCAGGATCTCACCTTAAATGATTTTTCTTTGCCATAAGCAAGCCAGCCTACTACCCTGAGCCAACCCCAATGGGCACCAGCCATCCCTACGTCCTCCAAGTTGCCTGGGCCAAGCCCTGGGAGCTGGAACCAGGACCAGGCTGCTGCAATGCTGAGGGCAGGAGCTGCAACCAGGGCAGGCAGCCCAGATTCTGCCACAAACCTCTACGCTGGAGTGAGAAACAAATGAGCCACTAATGAAAGAAGAGGAGAGAATAAAAAAAGAGAGAATGGGGAGGGATGGGGAGACCTGAGGCAGATCACATTTGCAGGACCACCACTGTTGAGCATGGGGGGCAACAGGGAAGGCACCAACTTCTTCATTGAAGCATGGGAGCTCCATGGGCAAGTCTCAAAATTGCAATTGTTCACCAAAATCTCAGAGTCAATGGGGAAGTTCAGCCACTGGGTAAGGAAGGGTCCTGCCCATAGAGGATGGGCTCTCACATTTGTAGGACCATCATTAATTACAACACTGCTGAGCATGGGGGGCAACAGGGAAGGCACCAACTTCTTCATTGAAGCATGGGAGCTCCATGGGCAAGTCTCAAAATTGCAATTGTTCACCAAAATCTCAGTGTCAATGGGGAAGTTCAGCCACTGGGTAAGGAAGGGTCCTGCCCATAGAGGATGGGCTCACCACAGGGTGAGGTGCACAAGCATCCCAAAACACCTCCCCAACAATGCCCAACTGCTCTGCTTGACCCTGTCATCCATGAACCTCTGGGAGGGGATAAAAGAAGATGAAGAGACTGAAACCAAGGCAGGGGGTTGGGGTCTGTATGGCTCCTGGGAGGGTCTGAAGGATCTACAGGCTCTCTGTGGAAGAAGAAAGCTGAAGATGGTGCCTGTCCTTTGAGCTCCCAGGGTGGGAGGGCAGTGGGGGACAGGACAGTTGACTCTGCTTTAATTTCACCTAATGTACCCAGACAGCACAGGAAAGGGCTCCTGATAATAATTGATAGCTAGAGAAAGGAAAACAGGCCAATAAATAGTGGAGAGGTTGGGATGAATCTAATTTTTAAAGCTCCATATCTAATCACAGCAAATTACGTCTGCAGCCTGACTCTGGGTAACGTTAATGAGCAACAAGGAACGTTAATTATGTCCCACCTAATGATTTTTACATTAAAGATGCCAATTCTGCTTAGAGCTTTGGAGGAGACAATAACCTCCTCCTGAGCAGACAGGAACTGGGTCCTACACGATGTCGGAGCTGGCACCAGCCTCCTGCAAAACCCAGGTCAGGATGCAAAGGGCAGCGTGTGGTTTGGGACCACTGGCTCCTCCACTGAGTGGTGGCAAGGAGAAAGCTGGCTCCAGCCTCCTGGAGCCACTGGAGAACACCTCCTGTTGCTACAGCTTCTCTCCCACCACCCCTTCCTATGGGCACCCAGCACCTTCTGCTCCTCCAGCATCCCCCACACCTAGTGCTTGGACCTTTTTCAGCCAAGACTCAGCTGAGCAAATCTGACTGCTGCTAATACTCAAGTCCTCCAAAGTCTGGCTTTACATCTAAAGGTTATGCTGACTTAAGACACCCGTGGTGAGCTGCTTATTCCAATTCAGAAATCCCAGCACAAAATCTGCACGTCCAGATTTCATATCCACTGGGCTTCAGGTGAGCAAGAGGGAAAGAATAGACTGAGCATCCCCTCAAAATACAAAAAATAACTCAAAATAGCATGAAACAGGAAAGATTTTTTTTTCCCTGATCCTTTTCTTTTTTTTTTTCCTCATGAAAAAGGGAATCAAAGTTTTTCAGGCTAATCACCTCATCTGCCTTCCAGAAGAAACGCCCTTAGACACGACACATCTTTTCATGTAAGGATTTCAAAAGACCTTTAAATGTCTTATCAAAATATTTGCCTTCAAGTAACGTTCACTGACATGCAAAAACCATGAAGCTCCCTCTGCCAGCACCAACAATTGGCAACTGGATTCTGGGACGAGATGGACACGATACAAGGAGGTGGCACAAGCTTCTAACAGGGCACTGTGCTTGTCCCACGCTTTGCTGGAACTGGGGAAGGGAATTAATGGCTTAATTAGAGCAAAGCTGGAAAGCAAAGAGTATTTTACTACAGGCATTTGAGAGCTGCACGATGGAAAAGAGCTGAAAAACATTTAAAACACTTAAAAATGACTTTGGGGATGGAAACAAGGCGTTGGGGATTGTGCTAAACTGAAAGCAAAATGTTTGTGGGCAATCAGTCTGTCATCCCAACGATCCATTTGCTGTGGTCTCTGTCCAGTGCTGGCCTTCAAATACCTCAGACCTCCCTGCAAATCCAAAGCCAAGGTGAAAGAACCGTGGTGGAGAGGAACAGGGACTGAAACAGGGATTGTCAGATGCCTTGTAACACTCAGAGAGCTTCATGAGCTCAACGGGAGCATTTACAGCTCCGTTTACTTCTCCAGTCGATCAGAACCCTTAGCCAGGAGCATCCATCCCCTTTATCCACATCAGCAATCCTCCTGGGATTTCCAGCCCCCCTATTCATTTACAAGGCTAAACGTGAAGCCTAAATGCCTCCCTCCAGGTTTCCACATCCCTCCCTCTCAGCCAAAATCATCTCCTGAGGCAACTACTGTCACTAGAAGAGCTGAAAATAGAAGTGGGGAGTCCTGCCCTTTCAGTCCTGAGCCTTCATAACTGCTCTCCTTTCCAAAAATACCTCCTGGTAGTGCTTCACTCCCCACAGAATGGGGAATGCCATGCCCAGAACTCTCCTCTCATCTGAGATCTGGTTCCTTGGAGGAGCGTGGGCACTGGTGCAGGTAGAAATTGCTCATGGGCAACACACAGGCAGAGGAACTCATGATTTATAAACTTTTTAATACATCTTTAGCAAAGGGCTCTCTGGGACAATGTTGACAGCTCCTGGGCCATCGTGGTGCACTGAGGTGATGGCTGAGGAGCCCCTGGAAGAAGCAACCAGCATTTCTGTTTAGACAGCACATTTCTCAGAAAGAGCAGGATATGGACTCACAGATATTTTCTCCTTCAACATTCACCACTTTTGAAGGGGGTTCACACTCCAAGGGCTCCTCCAGCCCAACCCTCTTGCTGCTTCTGCTCCCTGATTGCTCTAAGTATCATCTGCCTCAAGTGCCCAGAGCCAGAGTCCTCCCCTGGACTCTGAATTCCCCCATGAACTGCATGAATTTGAGCAGAAATGGGTTTTGCATGACCTCTCTTGTCCCTAGTCCAGCAGAGGATTTTGTATCTCCACACTTCAACAAGCAAGAGGGAGCTTAAGAGCTTTTCTGGATTGGAGCCTCAAAGAACAAAAGCTGTCTGGAAATGCTGGGGAATGGAGATCAAGATCTGAACATTCACAGTGGGGAAAAAGGGTTAAATTTAAGGAATCAGCTGGGATATTTTTTAAACGTGCTGCCTCCCATCATTTAACTTAATTCAGAATAAAAGCCTCATTAATACTAATCACAGCATATGAAGTTCTAGCTCTGTTGTTCCTCTCTGTCCTCCTCTGATGTGACTCACTGGGGAATTCTCGTCTGCGTGTTGTCCCTGCCCTTCACCCAGCCCCTGAGGAGCCAGATGTCTGGAGGAAAACCCAAACCATCCACGAGCTCCTGCACCTGCCAGAGGGGCCCAATTCAGGCTGAGCTTTATTTTTTGCCTTTAAAAACTTGGTGGGGAGAATTTTATCCCTGCAGCCCCAGAAACGCTTCACGGGAAAAGAATCCTCCAGACCACGCTGCAATTACGGTGCACTGGGAGGTAAATGAAGGGGATAAAATCTCAGACATTTGAGTAATTCTTAAAACAGCTGCACAGGCATTTACTCAGAGGGTTTTCATCGATTTTCATGGGAGGGGAAGTTGCTGGCTCATGCAATACCCAGTGTTATTCAGGTTGAAATCTGAGCGCTGCCTCTGTTCCATCCCACAGGGTATTCCCCCTAAAGAGCCTCTGATTTCTCCCTGCCTCTGAGAAATCGTTGCTCAGGAGTGCAGGAAAACCACCCTTCCCCAGCTAACCTTGATCTGAACGTGAAGATCAGCTTATTTCTCTTCCTTAAGGGCAAAGCCCTGCTTTGCTGCAGCACCTCAAGGAAAAAAATGCATTTAAGAAGCCAAAGGGCTTCTGTATTTTTACACTGCGTGGTTGGGGCATGTGGGAATAAAAAGAAATTCCTCTTGCAGAGGTCAAGTTCCTTTGACTGACCTGGGCAACCTCGACCTGCCTTAACTGAGCTCTCAAACTGGGCTAAATGCAAGACGTCCCTGTAAAATGTAAAGCTGCATCTCATCTAAACATCCCTCAAGGGAATGGGATATACAAAAATAGGCTCTGGTCTAATTGCAGATGGGAAGATTGGCTCAAATTGTGCAAGGCTGGTTCCTGCTGCAGACAGGAATAGCACAGCTGGTTTGTCAGAGGTCTGTCCCAGAAGCAATGGTTCAGCTGGAGCCCGAGGTTTCCTGCCCTCGAAGGACAAGTTCTGTCTTTCTGAGCTCCTCCCCATCCCTGACTTTGCACTAGTCTTACAGGAATTCCAGCACCTCAAATCTGAGCATCCTCCCGGAGAGCATCCCCAGGGAGCAGCCTGGCAGCTCTCAGCAGCCACAGGAACCAGCTCAGACCCAAGGCAGGCAAAGAAATGCCTCAAAATCCTTGTGCTTGGGAAAAATCTCACTTGTGACTTGGGAAAAATCTCACTTTCCTCATGCCTCAGCCCGTGGTTGAGGCTCCTGTAAAGGCAGAACCCCAGAGCTGTGCTCAGGGCCCTTCCCAACTAACAGCAAAGGACAATGGCCAAGATTTTGGCAAGTCTGGCAGGCACAGGGATGCTCCAGCCACTTCCCAGGGCCCATCCTCAGCTTTGTGCCTCAATTAGAGGACAAGAACGTGGCTTGGACCAGCAACACCAAAGAGCAAAATGCAATATTACCCAAGCACTGCTAATTCCATTTGCTCATCAGTTTAATTACCTGACTCTTGGGGAAAAGAAATAAGTATTTGCAAAGTGCCCATATAACACATCTCTGAGTTGGTGATTTCACCATCTGTTTAGTTTTACTTCTCTTGTCCCAGCTCATGATTAGGAAGGAGGCTCAGAGCCAAGAAGCAGGAAAGCTGATTCACAGCCCTTTGGTTTTAGTCCTCAGAAGACAATGACCCCCAAGGTGGGCAAAAAAAGATGGACCAGCAGGACCATGTCCCCTCCCTGCTACTCTCCCCCTGTCCCACTGCTGCAAAGTGGGAATAAATCCTGAGAGCCAAAGGGGCTGAACTGCCACGAGAGAGGGTCTGAACCCTGCCGTGCCTGAGGACACCCAAGTCTGGCACAAAAATTCAGGATTAGGTTCAACAAAAAGAAATAGAATCATAGAAAAAGGTTGGAAAAGACCTCTAAGATCATCAAGTCCAACCATCAACCCAACACTCCCATGACCACTAAACCATGTTCCCAAGTGCTACATCTGCAGGTTTTTTGAACTCCTCCAGGGCTGGGGACTCCAGCACCTCCCTGGGCAGCCTGGGCCAACCTCTCACCACTCTGCCAGGAAAGAAATTCTTCCTGATATCCAACCTAAACCTTCCTTGGTGCAGCTTCAGCCCATTGCCTCTTGTCCTACCACTAGTAACCCAGGAGAAAAGACCAACCCCCACCTCACTCCAACCTCCTTGCAGGGAGTTGTAGAGCAAGAAGGTCTCTCCTCAGCCTCCTCTTCTCCAGACTATCCCCCCCCAGGTCCCTCAGCTGCTCCTCACAAGCCATGTTCCCCAGACCCCTCCCCAGCCTCGTTGCCCTTCTCTGGACCTGCTCCAGCCCCTCCATGTCCTTCTTACCCTGTGGTGACCAAACCTGCCCCCAGTGCTCAAGCTGTGGCCTTCCCAGTGCTGAGCCCAGGGGCACAATCCCTTCCCCACTCCTGCTGGCCACACTTTTTGATCCCAGCCAGGATTCTGGTGGCCTTCTTGGCCACCTGGGCAAGCTGCTCCAGCTTTGGAGCTCTGCAGCCCTTGCCCACACGGGCAGGGCAGAATGCTCCTCCGTGGCAAAGGTGGCAGAATACAGCCCTGGTGCTTTCTGTGCCTGTGAAGCTGCTCCTGTTGGGATGGGAACCCTTGGCCAATGTGGAGCTGCTCAGGGGGAAGGGATGCAAATCAAAGCCAACTCTCCAGAGGGCTCAGGCTTAAAAAGGCACTGCTCTTTAGCCCTAAAAACCTGCTGAAACAGCCAGTTATGCCACAGGGAGAGGAAAGAGGAGAGCATAACAGCTGCCAGTCAAGCAATGTTTGACCTCACCACTCACAGAACTATTCTGGGTCTCCCAGGATCTGCAGCTCTGAATTCCAAGTCCTTACCCACCAATCTCCCCCCCTCTATAGCTCCTCCCTCCCCAAGCTGTGGCTGGATTTGCCCCAGACACACAGCTCCCCGGGAGGGCTGGGGAGACCTGCCTGCCACCACCCACACTGGCATCTCCTCTGCTCGTGGCAGAGAACAGCTAACTCGTGATGGACCAGCCCCAGCACCACTTGGGTGCATGCACAAACCTCTCCAGTTATCCCAGTCCCTAAGGCAACAAGGCTCCTGCACCCACCCCATTTGCCTGCCTCACTCCACCTAATCTTTAGACCAGTTGGCCAACATTCATCAAATTAGCCAAAGAACCAGGGATGTGCAGCAACGAGGAGAGCATCCTGGGTTTGCTCCTCAGAGGAGGCTGCCACGAGAGTTTGGTGGGGCCAGCACACAGCAGGAGAGCCACGAGCTCCCAGAAACCAGCCCCCCACTCAGCAGATGACAGGTTTGTTCCCTCTCCTCGTTTCCCTGCACCAGTAAACACCACAATAAATAGCAAGCTGCAGGAGGCAGATGACTGTGTGGTGAAAGGTGGAAAACATCTAAAAATGATTTAAAGCAGGGAGGAGAATCAGAAGAGAGGGCTGGGGATTGTATTCTTCGAGGAGGAGGAGCAGCTGGGTGGCTGGGGAAAGGTGGTAGAAGCAAGGAAGGTTTCTCCTGCCCACCTTGCAGATCCTTGCTCTGGATGATGCTTGGGTCCCTCTGTGGGAAGGTCCCCAAACCCAGCTCTAACACAGGACCCCACCAGCTCCAGCCCCAGGCCAGGAGCAAGGCCAGTGCTGCAGGGGCTGGTCCCAGGGTCTTTCAAACCCCCTAAGGACACAGGGCACGGCCACGTTAAAGCTGAGGAGAGATCCTCTAGCTGCCATTTCAACACGCCGGCAAATCCAAGTCGATGGAAGCCATATGCTCTGCTGGGAAGCATCCATCTCGTTGCCAGGGCAACATCCTTCCCGTTTAAAATGGCAGGCAAAGGCTTGCAAAAAACCTGCTTTTAACCTCCTTTTCTCAGGCACGAGCCAAGTCTGCCAGCAGCTCCCCCAGCCCTGCGGCACCGTGCCTGGGAGAGCTGCCGCAGCTCAGCTCGGGAGCAGGAGGGGAGGCTGCCTCTCCCATGGGCTCCAGAGCAGCTCAGCCCCAGCCTGAGAGCACTGAGACCCTGCTTCTCATTTCCAGCTCCCTCTCAGGCTGTTTTTTTCCCTGGGAAAAGCAGGATCACCTGCCTGAAGTCACATAAAGCAGCTCCGCACAGGGATGTTGCAGGTAGAGGGGGTAGATGGTGCCCAGACAGATGTGCCCAGCTGTAGTGTAGGACTCTTCTAACAGCAAGGGAATAACCAGCAGCAGGACAAGCTTGGGGCACTGCTGCTCAAATCTAGCCTCTTGCAAAGCAGAGGGCACCACCCGACTTCTTACCAGGAGCAAGTATAAAAACCTCACTTCGGAAATGACAAATTCCAGCCTGGGAATTCAGGGCTCACAGAAATAACAACAAACCTGGAGTCTGCAGCTGGCCCTGGGGCTCCTGCTCTGCATCTGCACCTTCCTCCTGCTCCATCTAGTCCAAACATACAGAAACGTGGCTTGGTTGGCTTCCCAGGGTCCCCACCAGCTGATGGAGGTGTGGGAAGGGGCACCCCCAAAGCACCTTCTCATCCAGCCTCCTGGAATTCACAGCAGCAAACACACTGCTGCTTCTTCATGCTAACGAATTTACAGAGGATTTTGGTTTAGGAGACACAGCCCAGCGACCATGTGGGTGCTGGGAGAGAAGAGTGGACATCCTCCTGCAAGGTGTTACCTCTGTGTTTAGCTCCAACCTCAGCCACTCTTTTTTTTGCCTTTAATTCTTCCCATTTATTGTAAATCTCCCAAGCTGTTACAGCATGGCAACGGAGGATTCTCTACTCTGAGAAGTAGCTGTGATTGAACAACCTTTATAAAGGAGCTCGGGGATGATATTTAATAGTTGAAAGCCAAGGGAAGTCTGATGGGACAAGGATACAGCTGAAATCAGAATCACAGAATCAATCAGGTTGGAAGGGACCCCAGAGATCATCTCATCCAACCTCCAGCCATGGGCAGGGACATCTCTCAACTAGACCAGGCTGCTCAAGGCCTCATCCCGCATGGCCTTGAACACCTCCAGGTTGGGGCCATCCACAACCTCTCTGGGCAATCTAGTTCAGAGTCTCAACATCATACTGAGGAACTTTTTGCTAAGTTCCAGTCTAAACCTACTCTCCTTCAGTTTAAAATCATTTTCCCTTGTTCTGTCGATGGACTGCTGTGACAAGTCCCTCTCCAGCCTTCCTGGAGGTTCCCTTCATCTACTGGAAGGCAATACATCCTTCTAGAGCAGAGTAAAGCCCAGCATAAAACCACCACAAAGCACAGGGGTAACCACAACTCGCGTGGACCAGAGCCAACAGCAGCCTCTAAATGACAGCACAAAGCCACCCAGCAGCAACCTCCTCCAGCACATGACACCAGGGCATGCCCAACACCACAGCCCAAGTGTTAGTCCTCCCTTGGATAACACCTCAAAGCAGTTGCTACAGCCCTAAATCCCTTTCCTGGCTGCCAACTCAGCTCTTAACCCCAGGAGCAGCAGCCGGCGTGGAGCTAGAGAGGAGATGCTGCAGCACCAGCTCTCCATCAGCTCCTCCTGCTCCTCCCAGAGCTGGGCAGGGGTCACCTTCACTTGGTGGCATGGGAGCAAGGTCTCCTCGGCGACTCATCAGCCAGCTCTGAGATCTCTTCAGGGCTGTCTGGGAATTATCTCACCAGTAAATAGCAAACGGCCCTTTGATGGTCCCACGTGCTCCTTTCCCACCTCCCTCTCGGCTCCCAGCCTCACGAGTGGTCCAGGAGGGGATAAAAAGCCCTGAATGGAGGAGAGCCAGGTGGTATTTGGAGTTGCAGCATCAGCAGGCTGCTGCTGAAGCAAAGCAGGAGCAGCTCCCCACCCTGGTTGTGTAACCCAGCCTGGCAGGATGCTCCCCCCACCATTCCACAGGGCCTTCCCCTGCACTCCCACAGGGGCCGTATCCTGCTCTCAGGAAAGGATGCTCAGGCTTCAGCTTCCCCTCCAGCTCCTTTTTTTTCAGTCTTCTTTAGAAACAGCAAAGGGAAGAATGAAAAAAACAAAAGATTCATTAATCTCCATTTCATTTCTGCTGGGCTTGTAGCAAATGGAAGCCCAAGCTGCCCCACCAGGGCAGGGCTGTGCTGCCTCCCTGGGCTGCTCCACACGTGGATGGGGTGAAGATCCCACCAGCCTGCTGCACCCAGGAGGGAACTCTTGCTTGGGACAGGCTTGGCTCTGGCCACTCTTCCCAACTCGTGTCCCATGGGGATGTGGCTGTGGGGTAGAATTGCCTCCTCAGCCACAGACAGGGGCTGGAAACTCATTAGCTTAATGAATTTCTCTGGGATTTTAAAGAGCCCCATGCAGACAAGGGCCAAAAGATCAAGGTCAGGTAGGGCTGGGACTCACTTTGGAGGTTCAGCCCATTTCTCTGCAGGGAGCTGGGGCTCGGGCAGGTGCTCTACATCAAGCACAGGTTTATTTGCAAAGAGGGGCAGCACAAATGGCTAATTCAATGGAAGTACCCTCCAGGTGCTCAAGTTCTCACATATGGATGGATCAGCAGATCTCCCAGATTTGGCTATTCCAAAGCACAGAGTGGAGACTTGAGGTTGGGATGGGTCTCACCTACTTGTAGATGTCTCCAGACCCATCTCCCAGGTCTCACCTACTTGTAGATGTCTACAGACTCATCTCTCTGGTCTTACCTACTTGTAGATGTCTCCAGACCCATCTCCCAGTAGAAACTGTGGGACAGACATTTTTAGAGTCCTATTCACTCATCTTATTCACACACTTCCATTACCCTTCCCTAGACTCACAACCTCAAATCATTCTCCTCATACTGAGGGAGGTTAATCCATCACCAGCTTAAAGCCAAGTCTCAGACCTACGTGGTGTTATTTATCCCAGGCTTAGACAGGAGATCTACTGATTCACAGGCTGAGCCTCAGCAGCTCCAGCACGACTGGAGATGCTCCCACCACCCACCAACACCCATCCAGGGGAGCACAGGCTCAGGGCCTGGAGAAGAAGCTCAGAGGAGGTTTCAAATTCTCTCTCATGCCTGTTGTGGAAAAGAAAAACATCATCAGCAACAAAAGGTCAGGGCAGAAACTCTCCCTACCCCTCGTTAGCTGGTAGGATGAGAGAGAAGCTGCTGAAGAAGAACAGCATTGAAAACATCTAGATGTTAAAGGGGGGAAAAAAACATGGAAAAGAAGAAAAATTCAGTGCCAAATTCCATGACTGCATCTCAGACCTGACAGCTTCCCAAGAGCTCAGGAAATTCTCCTTTTTCCCTCCTTACAGGACCAGCCACAGCTGACAAAAAGCCAAGCACAGTGACGTGCATCCAGTAGCCACGAGGACCAAACCACCAAGTCACACTAAGGAAGTTTCTCTAGTGCTGAAACAGATTAAATGCATCAGTCCCTCAGGCCATGGAGACAGAGCCCTCATGAAGTGCCAGCAATTTAGTTCAAGACGTAATGACATGAGGACTTGTCCCTCTGGCTCAGGGTGATGTTTAATTGAGTGTGAAGTCAGCTTTTGGATGCTCATGGCCATCAGCACACTGGCTGCCCTGCAGAGCTGGGAGGTGAGGGGCTCTCCTTGAGGCAGCTTTCTGCAAGGCCACCAAGCACCCATGGGATGTGTCTGCAAAGGGCCATCCCAGGAGAAAGGAGAGGGTGGAATTCCTCCAGAAGTGGCAGCTCCTGCACTGGCAGTGTCTCAAAGGAGCCTGTCTGTGTTTGCCCTTGGCTCCTCTGGTCCCTGCTCTGAGACCAACACAACTACAGCTGCTTGGAAATATCTCATCTCTCCTCAAGAAGAAAAAATCCCAGCGACCAAAAACCCAACAGCACCAGCAAATCCACCTCAGGGGAGAAAAGGAGGGACAAATCATGCTTGGCCTTGCTCACGAGCCACAGCAGAGCAAGAACTTCTCTTGGCCATGGCCATGCAGGTCCTTAAGGGCTGTCCTAAGAGAAAAAACCACCCAAGACAGACAAACATCCCATGCAAACTCCTACCCACGCTCCCGTTGGCCACACTCCTTCAGCCAGGATCACCAGCAGGAAGCTCCCAAAGGATGGAGCCAGTTTGAGGGTTGGGTTTTGCTGCTCATTCAAGCCTGGAGTCTTTCTATAGAGTCAGGGCAGGATCCAAAAGCGGAAGAGAGACACCCACTCCCAGGGAGTGTAACACACACACTGGAATAAATAGCTCCCTGCTGAAGGAGATGACTCAGGAATCTCTTTAGTCCTCAGAGCACAAATCCTTGCTGATAAACCCTAGAAAGCTCAGAGGAAGGTCCACCAAGAGGTTCACTGGACAAGATGTGGCGTTTCCAGCCTTGTTAGAAGAGGAAGGATCAACAACAACGTTATCAAACCCATATCCAACGTTGACCCAATGGCCACACCAACCTGAACCCTTCGTGCAGCCAACCTCCTTCAGGAGCAAGGAGTGGTCCTCACTACCAGGGAGTGATCAGGTAACGAACCTCTGAGCAAACATGAGCTCATTCAATTGCCACTTTGAGACTCTGAGCCCACAAATATGCAGGAGAAAGTCTCCCAGTGCTATCACTTCACTGCCACATGGAACAACCAAGCAGTGGGAAGGCCAATAAACCCAATTCACAGCCCTCCACACGCAGCTTTTGTAATGAACAGCAACATCACAGCCAACTGCCCCAGTAGGGGTGATCCATGTCCTGAAGAAGATGTTCCTTCATCTTTTCAGGCCAAAATTACCTCTACTGAGGTCCTCAGGCTATGGGATTTCCTACAAAGACAGGCTGGCCCATGTCTCCAACAGTCTGCTCTAACCAAAGCCAACTCCACTTGGGCAAACCCAAGATGCACAAAACCAACCCACAAGCAGATGAGAAGCTGGACAAACACTGTTCCAAAGCCAAGTGGAACAAAGATAACATTCACCAGCAGTCCTCCAACAACTGCTTCATGCTTTTCACCTCCCTCCTCTGTTCAATACAATAAGTCCTCAGAGCAGAGACTGGCTTTTTTTGGCTTGATGGACAGAAGCTTGTAGACTTCTACTTGCATGAGGGGTTCCCACACACCACTGTGACATTACTGGAGTATTGCTTTCCCCTTGATATTCATTTCAAATATTATCTGACTGAAGTTTTTCCTTTTCTTTGGCACCACTTATCAGTTTTTCCCACTACCAGACCCAAGTTGTGACAAACACACACAGCAGGTACCCAGACACAAGCTACTCCAGTCACACAAGAGGTGGAGAAGAGGTGGACGTGAGTCACCTTCCAGTCAGGATTTCTGCCAGCTTTTTCTTCCCTTCCTGGGCATCAGAAGAACTTAACAAGGAGTGACAGCAGATCCGTGGCATCAGCAGTGGGATTGCCTGCCCTGCTGCACTCACTCCTTGCCATCTGCAACTGCTCTCAGCCCAGCAGGGTTTGCTGAGCTCTGTGGCAGCAAGCAGGACTTCCAGGCACACCAGGGTTTGTTTCCAACTCAGGCATCCCTGGGAAAGACCCTCCAGAAGACAAAAATCTCTGCCTCTTTCCATCTTGTCCTAAAGAGACCATGTGACACCTCTCAGAGGGAGAGGAGTTGTCTCCTAACCCAAGGGACAGTCATTCCCTCTCACCTTGCCTGTCCCCTTGTTTCTTCACCCTGTCCCACCCTCCCAGGGGATGCATGGAGAAAAAAAAGGAGGATCTCTAAATGAGGACTGGGCACTCCTCTCCAAGAACCTAACATGACCATAGCTGCTTAGCAACTATAATCAGCATTAATAAGGCTTGATTATCTTCTGATTTCCCCGGGGTCTTGGGTTGAAGGTCCACAAGAGTTGATCAGGGTTTGCTATAAATGTTCCTGTCATGAAATTGCTTCTCAGACATTGCTGGGTGAACGTGGGACCCTGGGCATCCCGTGTCAATGTGGATCAGCCCCATCTCCCACCTTCACCTTATCTGGCAAGTTGTCCACACTGTAATTCTGGCTCTGAACATCCCAGTTCCTACAGGCTGTGGCAGGAGGTGGGAGATGCCTCAACTCCCTCCAGTTTTCAGTTTAAATTGTGCCAGGCTCTGTCTCCTCTCCTTGCTGTCTGGACTCATCCCACCCACCTTTCACCCAAGGTGTGCAAGAGAACTCAGGCTCCCTCTGTCACCAACAGAGAGAAATGGGCCACTCCAGAAGGCAGACCTGCCCCCCTAAACCTGCACTGAGGCTCTGATGGGACCTCTGCATGGAACCCAGCAGGTATCTGAGCATCACCCCATGCCAGCTGAAAGGCCACTCCACCTCCAACATCTGGACATCGTACATCCTGAAACAAAAACAGTGACTGCTCCACCACAGGGCTTCCAAAGCTGAGGCTGCAACTCCACCCAGCAGTCCCCGTGACTCTGATGTAGCTTTAAATCACCCCCTTACAGCACCAAGAGGGAAAGGTGAGAACATCTCACAGGCCTTCTGCCATCCACACCTTGGTAAAGGCTGTCCTTCGACACCCAACCCACCCAACATGTCACCAGATAGATGCTCAGACACCAAAGCTTTCCACACATCTAAAAAAAAAAGCACTTTAAGGGGTTGGAAAGATGCCAAAGAGAGACCAGAGAGAGCTCTGGAGGAATGCTCCAGTTGCCCTCATTTATTGGCAGATAGATAGGCAGTCAAGAAGCCTGGGGGCTGGAATAAAGCAGTGTGAGATGTTCCCCAGCAGACAACGCTGTGTTTAGAACAAAGGCACGTGACTCCCCCCCAAATATCACCAATGTGAGTGTCATAGGGAGGCTGAGTTTGCAGTTTGTCCAGGAGCTGAGGTCACCCACAGCTTCAACGAGCTGATGGTAGCACACAACTCGTTCTTCTGGGAGGAAAAATGACTGGTTTGATCTGAGCAGACGGACCCATCCACCAAGGGATCATATTTAAGCACCTGCTCCTGCACTCCTAGCAGGGCCAGCTCTTGTCATAGGTCAGCATCAAAGTAGCCCAAGTGTTTTTAGCTTGCAGCTCAACTGGGAGCCATTTCAACATAGGGTGGTGAAGGACCCAGCTGCACCAGCCAAGGTGTCCTCCTGCACTACCTCGTTTCTCTGCCATGTGCCCTCTAGTCAAATCACCTTACAACACAGTGCTGATAAAAAAAACATTCATGAAACTCAGCTGAGAGCACTGCAAGAAACTGGTTCTGAAATTTGGTTCCTTTTTGACCACTTTTGGTTCCTTTTAGACCTTTTTTGGGGTCTAAAAGCCACTGCATTATTCTCCAGAAACACATATCCAGTGCTGGAGACCTCCTCTCTCTGAGGCATTGGGAACTGGGGACGTGATACCAACAGAGACAGGTTCATGTTTGCCTGAGGATAAATGAGGTTTGATGCTTTGTAGGAACCACTCTCCATCCTTCCCAGCTCTCCTGTATCTTCTCCACAGGAGACTGCACAGCACATCTCCCTGCCACCACAATTTAAAGAACAATCTCTCCCTCAAGAACTAAGAAGCCAGCTAAGTGTTCAGGCTCCCTTAAAAAGGGATTAGGCAGAGCTAAGTGCTGCTTAAATCCAAAAATCAAACTTACACCTTTTTTTTATCCCAGCAAGACCCCCTGATGGGCAAAACCTTCAGCCCCACCAAAGGAATCACAGCCTCTCACTCTGCTGAGGTCCCCTCCCTCTGCTGCAACGCAAAATAAATCAATCAAAAAATCAACCAAACTGATTTTTGCTGACTGCATCTCTCCAAGCAACGCCCATCTTCCCTTCAGCATGAGATTTGGGGCTTTCTTTTGGGGTTATTCCCTCTTAGAATAAGCCGAGGCCATGGTGGGACTCGGCTGGGTGAGGTGGTGCAGCACAGAAAGGAGGTCACCCAGCAGCTCAGCTTGTTTTTCATCTCCTTCATGGCAGTGTGGGGTGAACGTGATGACTGGAACGTGACACATTCAAGCGACTGAAATCAGGTTGCTCCCACCAAGCTCTGACTAAGCAGCCTGGAGAGGAGCTCGTGAGGCATCACACCACCAAAGGTCTCCCTGGTCCTTGGTGGACACGTCGGCGTGGCTGAGGGCATCACGTCAAAGCCCAGCAGGGTCCTTTAACTTGTGGGAATAGTGTATTGGCCCCTTCAGACCACATATTCAGCTAGGAGGTAGGGAGAAGATCCCAGAAGATTCCAGAAGATCCCTGCATGTCATGGGTGGATGATGGGCTGTGTTTGGTGGCATCATACCTGCCACCAGTATCCCCCTCTGGGCGAGGGCTTGCCATGAACCACCACCCCTAGGTGCTTGGGGATGGATGACTATCCATCCCAAGACTATCCAGCTAGATTTACCCCTAATTAACAAATTCCATAAAACAAGAATTAAAATGAAGTGGAAAACACAAGAAGAGCTGCCCGAAAACCCAACGCAGACAGCAGAAAAACGTCTCTGAGTTCCCAGAACCATTCCATTTAATGCAAAAGATAATCTGGGAATGGCTCTAACTGATAAAAACATTTTCACCAGTCCCTGAAGAGTGGAATGAGTCCCAAAAAGAGGTCACCTCTGCGCTGAGAAATCCCTGGACCTTCAGAGAAGCAATTGCATCAACCATGGCCATGCCAGGATGTGGGCAGTGCAGAGAGGAGACTTTCTGGAGACAGAGAGAGAGGTGGCTTCTGGCTGGGTTCAAAGGGAAGAACAAATGGGATGTGGATGGCACAAGGAAATTTTAATAGAATTAGACAGGGAGGGAATGTTCTTCCTTATTATCATTTAAGTCCGTGCACTTGCTTAATTAACTGAATGTATGGTGCACAGCATGCGGATGAAAAATGCACCCAAACTATTTTTAACCCAGCTAAAAAGACGCATTGAGGTTGCAAATCCAAAGTAGGAAGTGCAAGAATTACACTGGTCCCCAGCAAAGAGCTTTAAAAGTGTTTGAATACAGGTTGGTTGCTTGCTACTGCCCCAAATCCAACCCAGGGAACCAAAGTGAGCAGCTCACCCAGGGGCTCAGCAAATGTCCCTCCAGACCTATGGGGGTGCCCAGGGCAAGGACCTTGCTTAGCCTGGCACAGAACACAGAAATAAGGGGCAGGTAGGGCCAAAAATCACTTTGAAGTATCACAGCCCCTCAAACTCAGCACCACTGAGCCCAGGACACGTTGCAATAAGCATGGTAAAAGGACTAGAATAAAAACAAAGACAAAGAACAAAACCCCACGACTATTTCAATTATTGAAAGACATCAAATGGAAGAAATTTGGAAGCAAAATGCCTCCCTGTGCAGAGAGCTACCTCAAGATCAACGTGCTGCTGCCTCCCTTAAAACCCTGGCCTGCTATTTAGACCCAGCTCAACTTTTCAAGTTCCAGCTCAACCTTGAGCAGAATGAGGCCACATACTGCATTGCTAAAAAAAAAGAAATCAAAGAAAGGGGAAAAATAGAAAAGAAAGATACTGAGAGAAATAGTGGGAGATGAGAGACAGGGGGGCTCAGACATCCAGGAGCCTGAGTCCGCCTCCAGCCACGCTCCAAAATGGGATTTAGGAGGCTCAGCTCTCCCTGGGTCTGTGGAAAATATATTCCTGCACACAGGAGTCCCATGAGCAGGTCAGCCAGTTGTGTCAGTGTAGGAAAAGGTGTTAAATATACCAGAAATCCAGGAGTGGTTTTGCTGATGGAGCCAATAACACTTTGGAGGCAACATCCGAGACGAGACCACGTGAAGGAGTTTTGGGGCTGAGGGGTGGGAGTTGCTCTGAATTTCCCTGCTTCCTTATGCACGAAATGGTGCAAAGGGGGAATGAGCGACAGCAGGGAGAAGAGGTGGGGACAGAAATCAGATGGATGGGATCTGGGAGGCAGCGTTGGAAATAAATGCAACTTGCAGAGACGTCTCCAGGCAGCGCAGCAGCCGGCGGGTGCAGCACCAGCCTGGGAGATGGGCCTCTGCAGACAGGCATTCATCAGAGCTACTGACAGAGGCACCTCTCCTATTTATGAAGCCATCTCCACGCTGGAAAAGTCTCTGTAGTTTGTGTCTTGGCATTCTGGCTGCCTGAGCAACACGACAGCCTTGGAGCAGCTTGCACCTAGCAATGGGGCTGGTTCTAAGTACCTCTGCAAGGTAAGACCCAACTTTGCAGGGTCACAAACTCAGTCACACTGAAAATAGAGCCCAAATCTTCATGCAAGGACATCCCTGTGAGTAGTGGGAGCAGGAATAGGGGTGCTGGGAGATGGGGTCAGGGTGGAGGGGCCGAGACATGCACAGCCCATGAGAGCAGCAGGACAGGGCTCCTCATCCACAGTCATCCTCAGGACCCTCACTCCTGCAGGAGGAAGGCTAAAGGTGCTTTTCCACTCAAGGCTTAGACACAAAATGGGGTTTGGGGCAGGAGGAGACACCGTGAGCATGTGGGTAGGACACCAGGGTGGCTCCAGCTCTCCCGTACAAACTTTACGACCTTGAGGCTATCTCTTCATCCTCCCCTATCTTTAAAGAAGCAGGCACTGAGACTTTGATCTGTCCTGATTGCAGACACCCCCTCCCTGCCCCACTCAGCCACAGGCAGGTCTGGCACAGCCCACTCCAGGCTCAGCCCAGTAGCAAAGGGCCATAACTGGTGCATGAGCTTAGCCTGGGGACTTTGTACAACGTTTACCCCATCCTTCAGCTCTTTAAATAACCTACCAGCAAGCTGCCAAGGCTAAGATCATACCTCAAGTTCAGAAGTCCATAAAACTTCCTGATAGACCACAAAAAAATTCATTCTATCACTGACCCTTCCCAGAGATGGGTGCAATTCCCACCTCAGCCCTGGATCCAGCCTCCATTTCCCAAGGGGTGCATGAGAGGGGGTCACAGGACATCTCCTGGCTCCTGGAGCATCCTCCCCAAGGTGATGCAGGGATGCCACCCAGCTCCCAGCACACCCCAGGCCAGAGGTTTCTCACCAGAGGGCACAGCTCCGTGTGCTGTCACAGCAGGAGCCAGGAGCTCAGGAGAAAGGCAGCTGCTGGGGCTGGGGAGGCAGCTACATGGTGGGAACCTCAGGGCACCCCAGGCTGGCACCCAGGGCAGGGTGCTCACAAGAAAGTGAGCCTGGCAGGGGCTCCGTTTGGGATGCCCACCCTCCTGCCCTGAGAGGATTAGCAGCTGCCCAAATGCCACCACAAGGAGCCAAAGGGGTCAGAAGTGAAGACAGAGTGGCTGAAGAAGCCCGGGATGCTGATAAAGCCCCTTCCAACCCTGTCGTTGGCACCCCAGTGTCCCCAAGCTGGGGTCTGACATTGAATAACCCAGCGTGCTGCCCACAACATCCCCCCAGCCAGCTCACAGGGGGAAGGCTCAGCCCCTCTACATGGTGCTGGAGGATCTGGTGCCACAGACCCACCTCCAGCTCCAGAGGATGGCCCTGAGCATGGACGATGCTCATGATGCCCACCACAGGACTTGAGGCTCCTCATCAGAGCTGCAGCTGAGCTGCCCAGATGCTCCTTGTTCTCCCCTCCTTTGTGGGTGGGGTGAGCTCCTGGCAAGGACCCCAAACCTCCCCCCCTCCCATCCAACCAACACTCCAAATGTTGACAAAATGGCTGAGGAGCAGAAGGCTCATCCCAACACCTTATCCAGAAAGAGCAAAAAAACAGGGAGGGGAAAAAAAAAAACCTGACAAAAGGCCCCCCAAAAAAATCTTGCCATGGCTAACGGAGGCCCCAGGATGAACAAAAAACACCCAAACAAAAAAAACCCAGCAGCACCAAGGGAAGGAGCCCCCCAGGCCTGCATGGTGGGACCATGGGGAGTCCTGGAGGGAAGGGAGTTGCAGTAACCCAGCAATTTCTCCTGACCCTCCCTTTGCAACCCTGGGAAGAAGGGGAAGTCATCTGCTCTC